>NC_068450.1:54177659-54427659 GCF_023373465.1 Oncorhynchus keta
GTTATTTTATTGTTGTTCCTTAATTAGTAGTTATTTTTCTATTTTCTACATTTTTTGTTTTTCTTTTTTACATCAGTTTATTTAGGCTTGTAAGTAAGCATTTCACTGTAAGGGCTACACCTCTTGTATTCGGCACGTGTGACAAATAAAATGTGATTCAATTATTTTTATACTGTTGTCAACTGTATTGTGCCACAATCAATCTGCCACAATGAATTCATGTGTAAACCCTTATGTTATGCTATGTGGTGTTATGTTACCCCATAATATAATGTTATCCAAACCAGCCAACATATGCAATGGTAGAGGACCATGCTGATGCCCTGAACAAGGGAGGAGAGAGGCAGCATCCATCCTCCTCCTCTCCTCTCACACTTCAGGCCTAGTGAGTCCCTAACAGATGTTGCGTTCTCCCAAAAGAGCCATTTTTTATAATGAAAGGAATGAATGACTCTCTCTGTAACAAACATAACGGGAACATAAAGCATTCCTCTCAGGGCACCATGCTGCTTTCAGCCAACGCTAATCCCACAGCTCAGTATGGTGTCAGATCATTAATTTATACATACATTTCACATGGGCCATTTAAAAAAAGACATACAAGAGCTGCTTTGAAGGTGACTCTGAGGAGTTGGTTTGAATAAATTCCTCTAAACCACACAAGATTTTGTGTTTGTGACAACAGCCTCCGTTAACACGTTAATATACATGTAACTGCCGAAATAAAGGAAACACCAACAACACCCAAGGGCATTGGGCCACCACAAGCCAGTCAGTATAGCTTCACTGCACCATGGTATAGATTCTACAATTGTAGAATCTCTATGAGGGATGCAACACCATTCTTCCACGTGAAATTCCATCATTTGGTGTTTTCTTGATGGGTTGTAACACTGTCTAAGGCGCTGCTCCAGAATCTCCCATAAGTTTTCAATTGGGGGGAGATCTGGTGACTTAGACAGCCATGGCATTTGGTTTACGTTGCTTACATGCTCATCAAACCATTTAGTGACCACTCGTTCCCTGTGGATGGGGGCATAGCCATGGTACCCAAAATAATTGCAGAAATAATGGCCTGCCCAGCATTTTTGTACATGACCCCAAGTATGATGGCATGTTAATTGCTTACTTAACTCAGGAACTACACCTGTGTGAAAGCACCTGCTTTCAATAAGCTTTGTAGTCCTCGTTTACTCACATGTTTCCATTATTTTGTCAGTTACCAGTATAACACTAATATATACAGTAACATAAGCTTGACATATCAAAATTTGATATTTCCTCAGTCACAAAGATGACCTTGTAGAATGATTTAGAATGATTTTCCCCCAATGAGGATACAGGTTTGTGTCATGGTGGTACAAACAGAAGACAAAGGTGGAGGTATCAGGTGAAGGATAAGGCCAATGTTAAAAATAATGTTTGTTGCTCGGTTATCATTTTGAAGTTAGTTGCTAGGTGCTAAAATAGTTAAAGAAATATGTGAAATATCTTTTAATATTGTAAATTTGCCGTCTAAACTTTCATATACAGTTGAAGTCGGAAGTTTACATACACTTAGGTTGGAGTCATTAAAACTCGATTTTCAACCACTCCAGAAATGTCTTGTTAACAAACTATAGTTTTGACAAATCAGTTAGGACATCTACTAATTTTTCCTACAATTGTTTACAGACAGATTATTTCACTTATAATATACTGTATCACAATTCCATTTGGGTCAGAAGTTGACTGTGCTGTACATTAAGTTGACTGAGCCTTTAAACAGCTTGGAAAATTCCAGAAAAGTATGTCATGGCTTTAGAAGCTTCTGATAGGCTTATTGATATAATTGATGTACCTGTGGATGTATTTCAAGGCCTACCTTCAAACTCAGTCCCTCTTTACTTGACATCATGGGAAAAGAAAAGAAAATTGTAGACCTCCACAAGTCTGGTTCATCCTTGGGAGCAATTTCCAAATACCTGAAGGTACCACGTTCATCTGTACAAACAATAGTACACAAGTATAAACACCATGGGACCATGCAGCCGTCATACTGCTCAGGAAGTTGACGCGTTCTGTCTCCTAGAGATGAACGTACTTTGCTGCAAAGGTGCAAATCAATCCCAGAACAACAGCAAATTACCTTGTGAAGAACCTGGAGGAAACAGGTACAAAATTATCTATATCCATAGTAAAACGAGTCCTATATCGACATAACCTGAAAGGCCGCTCAGACAGGAAGAAGCCACTGCTCCAAAACCGCCATAAAAAAGCCAGACTACAGTTGCAACTGCACATGGGGACAAGGATCGTACTTTTTGGAGAAATGTCCTCTGGTCTGATGAAACAAAAATAGAACTGTTTGGCCATAATGACTATCGTTATGATTGGAGGAAAAAGGGGGAGGCTTGCAAGCCGAAGAACACCATCCCGACCGTGAAGCACAGGGATGGCAGCATCATGTTGTGGGGGTGCTTTGCTGCAGGAGGGACAAGTGCACTTCACAAAATAGATGGCATCATGAGAAAGAAAAATGATGTGGATATATTGAAGCAACAGTCAGAAAGTTAAAGCTTGGTCGCAAATGGGTCTTCCAAATGGACAATGACCCCAAGCACACTTCCAAAGTTGTGGCAAAATGGCTTAAGTATAACAAAGTCAAAATATTGGAGTGGCCATCACAAAGCCCTGACCTCAATCCTATAGAAAATGTGTGGGTAGAACTGAAAAGGCGTGTGCGAGCAAGGAGGCCTACAAACCTGACTCAGTTACACCAGCTCTGTTAGGAGGAATGGGCCAAAATTCACCTCTTATTGTGGGAAGCTTGTGGAAGGCTACCCGAAACGTTTGACCCAAGTTAAACAATTTAAAGGCAATGCTACCAAATACTAATTGAGTGTATGTAAGCTTCTGGCCCACTGGGAATGTGATGAAAGAAATAAAAGCTGAAATAAATAATTCTCTCTACTATTATTCTGACATTTCACATTCTTAAAATAAAGTGGTGATCCTAACTGACCTAAAACAGGGAATTTTTTACGAGGATTAAATATCAAGAATTGTGAAAAACTGATTTTAAAGGTATTTGGCTAAAGTGTATGTACACTTCTGACTTCAACTGTACATCCCATGTTTTCCCTTTTTCCTTCCTTCCTTCCTTCCTTCCTTCCTTCCTTCCTTCCTTCCTTCCTTCCTTCCTTCCTTCCTTCCTCCACTCCTTTGCCATCGCTCCCTCTATGTTTCTGCCTTATCTCTCTTGCTCTCACTCTGTCTCTCTAGGGAAGGTCATAAATGTGTTTGGGGCATAGAGGGACCACGGTCTTAAAACACAGTCATTAATCCTGAAGCAGGATGGAGCTGGATAGAGTTGGTTATGTTCACAGCAAGGCCATTCATTCCTTATACTAAATAGACTCCAGGTACAGTGTTTACCAGAGTGTTCAGCTGTTTACTGTTCATACAAGTGTTTTACACCGTTACATGCCATAGACAGAAAATTATATCTGCGTTAGCATAAAGAGCAGCAAGGATGACTTTCTTCAATCTGTGAACCAACAACTCCCTCATAGGATAAAAAATTAAAAGGTAAAGGACCCCAAAGACATAAAATAGAGAGGGATAGCGCGAGAGAGAGAGAGAGATACCATAGCAGTCATATTCAGATGCATGTGCACACATTCTGTATTTAGACAGGCAGAAACACAGAGACCCAGTTGGTTGGGTTGAATGGGAATAAGTGTGACGCCATGCACCATGGGTATAGAACGCTGACAGACTGCGTTGCCGGGTGGTGTGTTTGTATTTCCACACGTCCCCAGGAGACCTGTGTTTCACTAGCGAACCTTTTGTTTGCACACCAAACAAGCCATCATGTCAATAGAAACACAATGGTCGTTCATTTTCTCTGGTTTATAACTATGGACTTTTGAATCATACAGTATAAGATACATTATGCACAGACAGGACGCTTCTTGACATGGAATTTATTTTTACTTAAAACATCTCTATAGGGAGTATGTCAGTTTTCTAAAGGGTGAATTGGAAAGAACAAACACAGTAATACATACAAATAAACCACTGTAGACAAATTTTTTACAAAATGTATGTACAGCATTTACAGTACCTGAGAGTTGGGACACAATATCTTCAGCCTATTAAAACGTAAAATAATATCACTTTTTAAATATTTTTTTAAATGAATTAACACTTACAATTCATTGTCTATTTGTCGGAGAGAGGGAGATAGTAATACAAATCATTTCATGCCAGAAACACTAGGATTTTACATGCAAAGCCAAGGTCTCTAAGGAATCTTAATCTACTGTATATCGACTCATATCCACATGCAAAATTCAGAAGCATTCCCTCGTTGAAGGGTTGGGTGAACTGTTTATCGGTGGGCTACTTGTTAGCAATTTCTTTGATTGGTAGAATGTACATACAACAGTAGAGGCATGACTGAGTAGTGTCTGAAAGAGAACACTTCTCTCTTCTGTTGGTGGCTGTTCTCCAGTGTCCTGAGTCTGGGAGGTTAGTCCTGTGCCTGGTCAGCGCCTCTCTATGTTGGGATGATGCTGGTGATGATTCCTGAGTCTTGGTCCTGAATGGTTACATTGAGATAGGCCAAACAAGTCAACAGTAAGGGCAGGGTTAGTATTGCAAACCTACTAGTAATTTACCAAAATTACGGCGTCTTGGGTAATAATGGTAATTACCAGGTAATCTATGGCAATGTATGGTAACTTTGGTCATTTATACTTAAAAAACAATACTCATATACAGTGGGGAGAACTAGTATTTGATACACTGCCAATTTTGCAGGTTTTCCGACTTACAAAGCATGTAGAGGTCTATCATTTTTATCATAGGTACACTTCAACTGTGAGAGATGGAATCTAAAACAAAAATCCAGAAAATCACATTGTATGATTTTTAAGTAATTAATTTGCATTTTATCATTTTATTAACTGCACCTCAAGATGACTGTCAATCACCTTCGGTCTGGGGCTCCATGCAAGATCTCACCTAGGTACACTTCAACTGTAGAGTTGGAATCTAAAACAAAAAATCCAGAAAATCACATTGTATGATTTTTAAGTAATTAATTTGCATTTTTAGATTCCATTCTGGCTCTCACAGACCTGTTAGTTTTTTCTTTAAGAAGCCTCCTGTATTAACTGCACCTGTTTGAACTTGTTACCTGTATAAAAAGACACATGTCACACACTCAATCAAACATACTCAACCTCTCCACAATGGCCAAGACCAGATCTCACCTTCGGTCTGGGCTCCATGCAAGATCTCACCTTGTGGGGCATCAATGATCATGAGGAAGGTGAGGATCAGCCCAGAACTACACGGCAGGACCTGGTCAATGACCTGAAGAGAGCTCAAAGAAAACACAGTTGAAGTATACCTATGATAAAAATTACAGACCTCTACATGCTTGGTAAGTAGGAAAACCTGCTGAATCGGCAGTGTATCAAATACTTGTTCTCCCCACTGTATAAAGCATATATTTGCGTCCATATTGTCCATCAATTTCTAGTAGATAGAGCAAATAGTGGCATTATTTTCAGTTAACTCTGTTACTCTTCCAAATAATGACTTTTTCTCCACAGCCACCAGTTTGGCAGCAAAACAATTTACAATATTGACATATTCAAATAAATTAAAGAGTTGTAAAAAAAAATCAATAAAGGATATTTCATGCTGAAACCTTACATTTTAAACACCAATCAGTGGCAGTCTGTGCCATTTAAGATGAGGGTGGATACTAGATACTTTTTCTAACCTCTGGATTAGAACCAAATGTGTACTATATTAAGTATTGAATCACAAAAAGTACAACTTTTACATTACCATGTAGTTTACCAATAAAATGGTCTGACGAGGATGTGGACATACTCGGTATACATATCCCGAAAGAAAGAAATGATCTTGCTACCATGGAAAGGAAAATACCTGTCTATTTGTAGAAAAATCATTCTGAATAACTCCCTAGTTATATTCCAGTTGACCTATCTGCTTATGGTCTTGCCTACACCTAGTGACCTGTTTTTTAAATTTTATGAGCAAAAATGAAATGATTAAATATTAAAGCATTAGACCTCTCACTAAAGGCATCAGTCAAACAAAAGTTATACTTAAATCCAATCTGGTTCGCTAGCAAATTAGTAAAAATGTCTCACCCCATGTTCAAGAATGGCCCCTTTCCCTTTATTCAGATTGCAACCTCTTACTTTCAGTTATTTGACAACAAAATAATCTCCAAAATATCACTACTTTTAAAACAAGCCATAGAAAGTTAGATGCAATTTCAGTTTAATCCACCAGAAACGACAGAACAAATAATACAATAAATATTGTGGTTAAACTAAAATATACTAATTGATAAAAAAATAAAAAAACATCTATACATTTTTAAAAAAAAGTATACTCTTTGTATATTATATCATAAATAGGACTGTTGGAGTTGTCACACATGCAGCTAACAAAAATATATGAAAATATCTTCTCTACCCAAAATTACAACCAACTAATTGCAGCATTACCGCAAAAATGGAAGAGGCAAGGGCAAGGGGGAAAAGTAAGGAACTTGTCTGTCAGCCCTGCATTAAAGACCAAGATTGGTTAAAGAAAATGGTGATAAATAAAAATATATACCAGTTTCATTTAAGGACCAAAAAAGGACAGCTGTGCCATATAGATTGCAAAGTCGTTGGGAAGAGATTTTTGATGTACCGATTCCATGGCACATGGTTTGTGAATTGATACGTAAAACGTTGCCAGATTCAAATCTTAGAATTTCCCAATTTAATTTATTATACAAAGTTCTTGCAACCAATAGAATGTTATATACAGTGCCTTCAGAAAGTATTCAGACCACTTGACTTTTTCCTCATTTTGTTACATTAGCTTTATTCTAAAATGTATTAAATAAAAATAAAAATAAAACTACACACATACACACAATATTCCATAATGACAAAGCTAAAACAGTTTATTTAAATTTACATAAGTAATCAGATCCTTTGCTATGAGACTCCTGTTTCCATTGATCATCCTTGAGATGTTTCTACAACTTGATTAGAGTCCACCTGTGGTAAATGCAATTGATTGGACATGATTTGGAAAGGCACCCAGCTGTCTATATAAGGTCCCACAGTTGACAGTGCATGTCAGAGAAAAAAATCCATGAGGTCGAAGTAATTGTCTGTAGAGCTCCGAGATAGGATTGTGTTGAGGCACAGATCTAGGGAAGGGTAGCAAAACATGTCTGCAGTATTGAAGGTCCCCAAGAACACAGTGGCCTCCATCATTCTTAAATGGAAGAAGTTTGGAACCACAGAGCTCGCTGCCTGCCCAAACTGAGCAATCGGGGGAGAAGGGCCTTGCTCAGGGAGGTGACCAAGAACCCGATGGTCACTCTGACAGAGCTCTGGAGTTCCTCTGTGGAAATGGGAGAAACATCCAGAGGGACAACTATTTCTGCAGCACTCCATCAATCAGGAGTTTATGGTAGAGTGGCCAGACGGACGCCACATTGACAGCCCGCTTGGAGTTTGTCAAAAGGCATCTAAAGACTCTCAGACCATATGAAACAAGATTCTCTGGTCTGATGAAACTCTTTGTCCTGAATGCCATGCATCATGTCTGGAGGAAACCTGGCACCATCCCTACAGTGAAGCATGGTGGTGGCAGCAGCATGCTGTGGAGGTGTTTTTCAGCGGCAGGGACTGGGAGACTAGTCAGGATCGAGGCAAAGATGAACGGAGCAAAGTTCAGAGAGATCCTTGATGAAAACCTGCTCCAGAACGTTCAGGACGTCAGACAGGGATGAAGGTTCACCTTCCAACAGGACAACGACCCTAAGCACAGAGCCAAGACAATGCAAGTGTGGCTTCGTGACAAGTCTCTGAACATCCTTGAGTGGCCCAGCCAGAGCCCAGATTTGAACCCGATCAAACATCTCTGGAGAGACCTGAAAATAGCTGTGCAGCAACACTCCCTATCCAACCTGACAGACCTTGAGAGGATCTGCAGAGAGGAATGGGAGAAATTCTCCAAATACAGGTTTGCCAAGCTTGTAGCATCATACCCAAGAAGATTCAAGGCTGTGATTGCTACCAAAGGTGATTCAACAAAATACTGAGTGAAGGGTCTGAGTACTTATATAAATGTGATATTTCGTTTTTTTTATTTTCAATAAATTAGCTGATTTTTTTTTTAACAGTTTATCTTTTGTCATTATCGGGTATTGTGTGTAGATTGATGATGGAAAAAAACAATTTGATCAATTTTAGAATAAGGCTGTAACCTAACAAAATGTGGAAAAAATCAAGGGGTGTGAATACTTTGAAGGCACTGTATATGGGGGATACAACCTTGATCATTGTAAAGGGTGAGTGTTGGTGGCAGGGAAGTCAAGTGCAGGAGAACGAACTTGGTATAAACGGAGTTGTTTAATAAGTGCTCACAAACTCCAAAAACCTAAATATACAAAAATAATAAAAGTGGGTACTAAACCCGTCACACACCAACACATAACTAGCACAAACATACAATCACTGAAAGGACATGAGGGGAAACAGAGGGTTAAATACACAATATGTAATTGATGGGATTGGAACCAGGTGTGATGGAAGACAAGACAAAACCAATGGAAAATTAAAAATGGATCAGTGATGGCTAGAAGATCGGTGATGTCGACCGCCGAACACCGCTCAACAAGAGGGACCGACTTCGGCGGAAGTCGTGACAATCATTCAATTTGGTACTGTCCATATGTAGCTTGTTTTTGGTCACTGGGCCAGGAATGGCTGAAGAATTGCAACATTTACCTAGAGCTAATGCTGCAGATTGCAAAACTGGGTGGCTTGAAAAGTCATAGACAATCGACTTTTATATAATAATACTTTTAGGAAAAAAACTAATATTTTAATTTACAATCTGTAGAAACTATGAGAATAAAAAGGTTCAAACCTTTTGGGTGGAAATCCAATATGGACAGTGCTTCGAGATAGGTGGGAGGGGTTGAGGGTAGCGGAAGGACAGGCCTAGAAACAAACTAAATGTAACTATTGTAAAATAGATTGTGTCCGTAAAACGTACAGTACCAGTCAAAAGTTTGGACACAATGTAAGGCGGTGTAGCTGGTGCAGGACAGCAGAGATGAGTAATAAAAGTAATTTTACTCAAATATACCAAATTTGAGGGCAGGATAGCAGAGATGAGTAATAAAAGTAATTTTACTCAAATATACAAAATACATGAAGTAAATACTAAGCCCACACAAAGGACCGAAATACATCAAACAACTACTCACAAACAAACATGGGGGAACAGAGGGTTAAATAACGAACATGTAATTGGGGAATTGAAACCAGGTGTGTAAGACAAGGACAAAACAAATGGAAAATGAAAAGTGGATCTGCGATGGCTAGAAGGCCGGTGACGTCGACCGCCAAACGCCGCCCGAACAAGCAGAGGGACCGACTTCGGGGGATGTCGTGACACACACCTACTCATTCCAGGGTTTTTCTTTAGTTTTACTATTATCTACATTGTAGAAAGTAGTGAAGACATCAAAACTATGAAATAACACACATGGAATCGTGTAGTAACCAAAAAAAGTGTTAAACAAATCAAAATATATTTTATTTTTGAGATTCATCAAAGTAGCTACTCTTTGCCTTGATGACAGCTTTGCACACTCTTGGCATTCTCTCAACCAGCTTCTTGAGGTAGTCACCTGGAATGCATTTCAATTAACAGGTGTGCCTTGTTAAAAGTTCATTTGTCGAATATCTTTCCTTCTTAATGCGTTTGAGCCAATCAGTTGTGTTGTGACAAGGTAGGATTGGTATACAGAAGATAACACTATTTGGTAAAAGACCAAGTCCATATTATGGCAAGAACAGCTCAAATAAGCAAAGAGAAATTAAAGTCCATCAATACTTTAAAGACATGAAGGTCAGTCAATGCTTAAAATTTGACGAACTTTGAAAGTTTATTCAAGTGCAGTCGCAAAACCTCTGCTGTAGAGGATGCATTCATTAGAGTTACCAGCCTCAGAAATTGCAGCCCAAATAAATGCTTCGCATGTGTGGTTTCCAACATGAAGCATGGAGGAGATGGTGTGATGGTGCTCTGCTGGTGACACTGTCTTTGATTGATTTAGAATTCAAGGCACACTTACACAGCATTCTACAGCGATACGCCATCCCATCTGGTTTGTGCTTAGTTTTTCAACAGGACAATGACCCAAAACACACCTCCAGGCTGTGTAAGGGCTATTTGACCAAGACAGAGAATGATGGAGTGCTACATCAGATGACCTGGCCTCCACAATCACTTGACCTCAACCCAATTGAGATGGTTTGGGATGAGTTGGACCGCAGAGTGAAAAAAAGCAGCCAACAAGTGCTCAGCATATGTGGGAACTCCTTCTTGACTATTAGAAAAGCATTCCTCATGAAGCTGGTTGAGAGAAAGCTTTGCACACTCTTGGCGATCTTCAAGGCAATGGTTGGCTACTTTGAAGAATCTAAAATCAATTTTGAATTGTTTAACACGTTTTTGGTTATTACATGATTCCATATGCATTGTTTTGTAGTTTTGATGTCTTCACTATTATTCTACACTGTAGAAAATAGTATAAAATAAAATAAATTAAACCTTGAATGAGTAGGTGTACACAAACCTTTGACTGGTTGTAACGATCTGGTGTAGTGGGTACGAATCAGGCGCAGGAAGCAGAAGTCAGGGGCAGGGTAGCCTAGTGGTTAGAGCGTTGGACTAGTAACCGAAAGGTTGCAAGTTCAAATCCCCGAGCTGACAAGGTACAAATCTGTCGTTCTGCCCCTGAACAGGCAGTTAACCCACTGTTCCTAGGCTGTCATTGAAAATAAGAATTTGTTCTTAACTGACTTGCCTAGTAAAATAAAGGTAAGAAAAAAAGGGCAAACATAAGCCACCCCACGAAAACACAGGGTGCACACAAAAACAAATGCCCCAAACACGGGGACTAAAACAGTCCAGCAAAAAACCCATGAACAGGAAAACACATTAACCTCTAACGTGTACACAAGTCACACAAACAATCCCGCAGGTGGGCCGGCTGGCTAATCACCAAATAAACAGCAGGTGTAACCAATAAACAGACAAGGAGGGGGAGGAGAGAATCAGTGGCATCTAGTAGGCCGGTGACGAAGACCGCCGAGTGCCACTGGAAGGGGAGCTGCCTTCGGTAGGAGACACTGGTACTGTATATTTTTAAGTTAATTAGTTGCTAGGATATTGACGTTTGCTGCTAGGTGCTAAAACAGTCAAGCAAATATGGGAAATATATTTATATACTTGAACCATGCCTTCTAAACTGTTTTGATATATATCCCGTGTTCTCACTTTTTCCTCCATCCTCCATCTCTCCCTCTGTGTCTACCTCCTTTCTCTCTCTCTTCCCCTCTCCCTAGGGAAGGTCATAAACATGAGGGACCATACTCTTGAAACAGTCATAAATCCCGAACAAGGATGGAACTGGATAGATGTGGTTATGTTTGCAGCAAGGCCTTTCAGGACTCCGAGTACAGTGTATACTAGAGCATTCAACCGTTTACTGTTCAAGTGTTTTACAGCATTACCTGCCATCAGTGGCGGTCAGTGCCGCTTACGATGATGGAGGCCTTGTTTCTATTACAGCATATTGGATGACTGTCATTCATATTCCATTCACCCAGTTCAATGTAACATCAATAGGTTTAGGCTACTACATGATACTAAAATTTTCCCTATGCCCATCATGAGGTTGCTACAACCTAGCCTATGAATGAAAGTTTACAACGTAGGTGCGCAAAGGTTGAGCGAAAAGGTGACAGACGTTCAATACCGCCTTGCATACTCTTGCCTGCATCTAGCTTATCAAGGGTGTAATCATCAGTCCAACAGTTGCAAACGAGAGTTTCTATTGGACAAATTCGGATATTTTTAGCCCTATTTCATTTGCTTCTGTTTAAGAAACGTTTTTCAACATAATCAGTGGAATGAATACAATCCTGATCACACGTAAACACAGTTCACTTTCATAGCAGCCATGTTGCATTCCTTCTCGCATCTATGCACTCTCCTCCTCTCACCTTTTCCCTTTGTTTGTGGACTTCAATGCAGAACACATCAGCTGTATGTGACCATGCAAAAAAAACATTTCCAACTAAATCATATCAAAACCGCTGTACACAGCCTACATTTTTGTCCCCATATTAGCTAAAGTAACATCCTAGTCAACATAGCTAACATAACTAATGTGTTAGTGAACCCGCTACAATCATGCAGTGTACAGTCAGTAAGCAGTTTAGCAGTTACACCAGCGGGCCCCGTGGCCATAAATTAATAAAACCAAAGCTTACATTGACTTGGTAGAGTTCCAGTGTTGTGTTGAATAGTCATAGCCAGCTAGCTAACATAGTATCCCTCTGTTTGAGCCAGGTGTTTGAGTAAGCTTAACTAGCCATGTGCATTTGCTAGCTAAGTGAAACTGAAAGTGAAAAAAAAGATTACATCTCTCTTCCACGCTCTCTCTCTTGCTTCTCCTTTATTGAATTTGTTGAAAACTGTTCAACTATTGTCTTTCTCTCTTTGAGTCAACTAGTCACCAAATGTTATGTACTGCAGTGCTAGCTAGCTTATGCTTATGCTTTCACTATTATATTCATTCTCTGATCCTTTGGTAGGGTGGACCACATGTCAGTTCATGCTCCAAGAGCTTTGATGGGTTGGAGGACATCCCCCTGAAGTTGTCATAATTACTGTGTAAATCTATGGAAGGGGGTGAGGACCAAGAGCCTCCTAGGTTTTCTATTGAAGTCAATGTACCAAGAGGAGGACGGAAGCTTGCTTTCCTCCGACTACACAATGGTGCTACCCCACAGAGTGATGTTTAACTACTGTATACCTTCATTGCAAAACATTATGTTTTAATCAATTATTTGGGGACGTGAATGTATTTAGTATAGTTTTATCTAAAAATGTATTCACTGAGGATGGTCCTCCCCTATTTCCTCTGAGGAGCCTCCACTGCCTGCCATAAACGAGGTTTACATCCAATTGGAATGTAACCGCATATATAAACCTCATGAATATTCTCAAATCTGCATAAAGAAAATATGCACATTTTTTCATCCAGTTGTTTCCATCAAACTGACTTGTTGCAGATTTTAAAAAACAGTGTGTGATGACATAGTGCACACAAAATGTACTTTTTAGCTGAAGTTTTCATGTACCGAATATAAATCTAGTGTTCAATGTATTTCCATCGCATTTCAACTCTATGGATAGTTTTGTCACTGACATTGTTAAATAGCGAATGTGTCTACTCTGGTTTTAGCACATGCGATGTAGCCAACAGCTCGCAGATACAGTGCGGGTAGGCGCTGCAGGTAGGCGCTGCAGGTAGGCTAGTCTACATGAAGAGATGATGGATGAGAGCGAGAATGTTTTTAATTGTCTAAACGGTTGTCAAGCATCAATCATCATGTCACCAGAATAAAACCCTCAACATTTATTGGAAAGGAGCATCAAGCTCATACAATGCATTTTTACCACCCTGTGACGTTCATTATTTATTTCATCTTTAGCCCAATTGAAACTGCCAGGTTTCCTGAATTGTAGTGGCAGGACCACAAGTTTACTTCCATATGATGGCTATTATATCAATAATTGCGTATTAAAGGCATTTCCACCACCATTTGTCGTATAATACATTTGACCGAAACAAAAACATGCCACCATGTCGAATGAATAAATGATTTGTTAGCATCTATACAATTTGACAGAAAATTCCTGTTTCCATTACAGCTGTCATGACTTTACTCGAATAAAAACTGGATGATAGCAAATTAAAGACAGCAAATTAAATCAGCATTAAACATATAGAGCAGTAAGGAAGGCTTCAACGCTTGAACCAACAACTCTCATAGGCTAAAAATAAAAAGTTAAGGACCCCGAAGATGTAAAATACACTGCTCAAAAAATAGGGGAACACTAAAATAACACATCCTAGATCTGAATGAATGAAATATTCTTATTAAATACAACAAAATCACACAAAAATGATCAATGGAAATCAAATGTATCAACCCATGGAGGTCTGGATTTGGAGTCACACTCAAAATTAAAGTGGAAAACCACACTACAGGCTGATCCAACGTTGATGTAATGTCCTTAAAACAAGTCAAAATGAGGCTCAGTTGTGTGTGTGGCCTCCACGTGCCTGTATGACCTCCCTATGCACACATGACTGTAAGTCGCTTTGGATAAAAGCGTCTGCTAAATGGCATATATTATTATTATTATTATTATTATTACAACGCCTGGGCATGCTCCTGATGAGGTGGCGGATGGTCTCCTGAGGGATCTCCTCCCAGACCTGGACTAAAGCATCCGACAACTCCTGGACAGTCTGTGGTGCAAT
The DNA here is from genome assembly GCF_023373465.1 of Oncorhynchus keta. Classification (NCBI taxonomy): domain Eukaryota; kingdom Metazoa; phylum Chordata; class Actinopteri; order Salmoniformes; family Salmonidae; genus Oncorhynchus; species Oncorhynchus keta. The sequence goes on from NC_068450.1 coordinate 54,192,115, forward strand.
CTGGGACATCATGTCTCGCTCCATCCACCAACGCCACGTTGGTGGATGGAGCGAGACATGATGTCCCAGATGTGCTCAATTGGATTCAGGTCTGGGGAACGGGCGGGCCAGTCCATAGCATCAATGCCTTCCTCTTGCAGGAACTGCTGACACACTCCAGCCACATGAGGTCTAGCATTGTCTTGCATTAGGAGGAACACAGGGCCAACCGCACCAGCATATGGTCTCACAAGGGGTCTGAGGATGTCATCTCGGTACCTAATGGCAGTCAGGCTACCTCTGGCAAGCACATGGAGGGCTGTGCGGCCCCCCAAAGAAATGCCACCCCACACCATGACTGACCCACCGCCAAACCTGTCATGCTGGAGGATGTTGCAGGCAGCAGAACGTTCTCCAAGGCGTCTCCAGACTGTCACATCTGTCACGTCCTCAGTGTGACCCTGCTTTCATCTGTGAAGAGCACAGGGCGCCAGTGGCGAATTTGCCAATCTTGGTGTTCTCTGGCAAATGCCAAACATCCTGCACGGTGTTGGGCTGTAAGCACAACCCCTACCTGTGGACGTCGGGCCCTCATACCACCCTCATGGAGTCTGTTTCTGACCGTTTGAGTAGACACATGCACATTTGTGGCCTGCTGGAGGTCACTTTGCAGTGCTCTGGCAGTGCTCCTCCTTGCACAAAGGCAGAGGTAGCGGTCCTGCTGCTGGGTTGTTGCCCTCCTACGGCCTCCTCCACGTCTCCTGATGTACTGGCCTGTCTCATGGTAGCGCCTCCATGCTCTGGACACTACTCTGACAGACACAGCAAACCTTCTTGCCATGCATTGATGTGCCATCCTGGATGAGCTGCACTACCTGAGCCACGGTTGTAGACTCCGTCTCATGCTACCACTAGAGTGAAAGCACAGTCAGCATTCAAAAGTGACCAAAACATCAGCCAGGAAGCATAGGAACTGAGAAGTGGTCTGTGGTCACCACCTGCAGAACCACTCCTTTATTGGGGGTGTCTTGCTAATTGCCTATAATTTCCACCTGTTGTCTATTCCATTTGCACAACAGCATGTGAAATGTATTGTCAATCAGTGTTGCTTCCTAAGTGGACAGTTTGATTTCACAGAAGTGTGATTGACTTAGAGTTACATTGTGTTGTTTAAGTGTTCCCTTTATTTTTTTGAGCAGTGTATATATAAATGAGAGCTAGATACCATAGCAGTCATATTCAGACGCATGTGCACACATACAGTAGTTCGACAGGCAGAAACACAGAGACCCAGTTGGTTGGGTTGAATGGGGATAAGTGTCGCCATGCACCAGGGGTATAGAACGCTGACAGACTGCGTTGCCGGGTGGTGTGTTTGTATTTCCACACGTCCCCAGGAGACCTGTGTTTCACTAGCTAACCTTTTGTTTGCACACCAAGCAAGCCATCATGTCAATAGAAACACAATGGTTGTTCATTTTCTCTGGTTTATAACTATGGACTTTTGAACCATACAGTATAAAATATGCACAGACGACGACACTTTTTGACATGGAATTTACTTATACATCTCTATACAGGGTATGTCAGTTTACAAAAGGGTGAACTGGAAAGAACATACACAGTCAAAAGTAACACAAAGACAACTGTGTACAGTAATACATACAAATAAACCACTGTAGACATAAATAAATTATAGACAAACTGTATGTACACCATTTACAGTACATGAGTTGGGGCACAAAAGGACATCTTCAGCCTATTAAAACATAAAAAAAACATTGCTTTTATATTTAAAAAATGTATTAATTAACAGTGACAAGTCATTGTCTATTTGTCGGAGACAGGGAGGTTGTAATACAGATCATTTAATGCCAGAAACACTAGGATTTTACATGCAAAGCCAAGGTCTCTAAGGAATCTTAATCTACTGTATAACAACTCATATCCACATGCAAAATTCAGAAGCATTCCCTCGTTGAAGGGTTGGGTGAACTGTTTATCGGTGGGCTACTTGTTAGCAATTTCTTTGATTGGTAGAGTGTACATACAACAGTAGAGGCATGACTGAGTAGTGTCTGAAAGACAACACTTCTGTTGGTGGCTGTTCTCCAGTGTCCTGAGTCTGGGAGGTTAGTCCTGTGCAGTCTGGTCAGCCCTGGTCAGTGCCTCTCTATGTTGGGCTGGTGCTGGTGATGGTTCCTGAGTCTAGGTCCTGAGATAGGCCAAACAAGTCAACGATACGGTCAGAGTTAGGGTTGCAAAGCTACCGGTAATTTACGAAAGTTACCAGATTCTTCAGTAATAATGGTAATTAACAGGTAATCTATGGTATCTTTGGTGATTTATACTTGAATAACAAAAACATATTTTTATTCATATATAAAGTATACATTTATTATATCTGTGTCCATATTGTCCATGAGTTTCTAGTGGATAGACCACATGGTTCAAGAGAAAATAGCGTCATTAATGAAAAAAAGCATCGAAATCAACAATGGCATTATTTTCAATTAACTCAGCAACTCTTCCAACTATTGTCTTTTTTCACAACTACAACCAGTTTGTACCCCAAACATTTACAACATAAACATATTGATATAGTCAAATAAATAAGTGTGTAAAAAATCTAAAGGATATTTCATGCTGAAATCCTCATATTAAACACATACATTTACTAAGTTGGTTTATATTTAGAATAATGTTTTATAGCTTTGTCTTTATATTTTTTTATTTTAAAATCATCTTGTTGGATTTTTTGTAATATATTTGACATGAGGCCACACAGAGCGCCAGAGATAATTACAGACACCTGTGATAGTCGGCAGCACCCAAAAAGATGTAATCTTGTAAAATTCCATACATTCCTTGAAAGTTACCAAAATTATGATAGTTTAATGGTAGACTTTTAAAGTTTCCAGTAATATGCTCTCCCTTTGTAACCATAGTCAGACTGCAAAATCACCACATTTAAAAAATAAATAATTTTACATTACATTTTCTATCACCTATCAAACTGGCCATATTTAAGAGAACGTCAGTTATCAGTGGTTATGCATGTGCATATTCTTATTGTAATTCTCTTTTAGCATCTGGAAAAGAGCAAGATAATCCAATCAATGATCTTACTGTGCTGCGGGACTGGTGAGGTGGTGGGAGTGCAAAAAGTCTTGGTGGTGGCAGGACCCTCTCCTCCGGCTCCAATCAGCTGGATCTCCAACCTGTAGAGGGTGGCTAGCTGCAGACCTGACACTACCAGGACATTACGCTCCTGAGAGAAGAGGGAAGACAACAATACAGGGGCTCATTAACTGTGAAAAGGGGGAGCTGGTTGACTTTTTCCTATATGGATATTTTGGTCACCTTACTCTACTACACATCCACCCTTTGCCGTGACGCTACGTATTTAAACCGCAACAAATCATGGGAATTTGTGAAAATGAAGATGGATTACTTTGACATTTGCTGGTTATTGCAGGAATTTTGATTTCCTGAGAAAAATAGTCAGATTTGTTGCATAAAGGTGGGCTAATTCATTGAGTTGATATGGGTTTCCGGTTATGGTGGCACCCCACTGGGGAGACACTGGTTGAATCGACGTTGTTTCCACGTCATTTCAATGAAATTATGTTGAACCAACGTGGCAAAGACGCTGAATTTAAGTCTGTGCCCAGTGGGGCAGCACTATTTGGGTTTATACTGATGGACTTACTGGTGGTAGTATCTGGGACTGTGAGATTAGGCTGTTGGGAAGGTTGTTATGGCGACTGGCTGAGGTCACTTCTGCCCATGTGACCTGGAACCCGTGGAGCTGTTGGGGTGGGAGTGGCGTAGATACCTCCCATGTAAACACAGCTGTGACGTTACCCTTGTGGGCCATGAAGGAGGCGGTCAGGTTCTCTGCCTTGGACAGCACCTTGGGAGGAGGAGGAGGAGCTCCTATGGGACAAACGTACAGTGTTTGAGGGGATCAGTTTGAGAAAAGCGGCGTGCAGAATTGCAAATCTTGATCACATACTGACTAGTTATTTAGGATGCAAGGTGATATGTAGATCAGTGATTCTGCATAGTCTGACTTCAATGTAGTTTATCTCAAACATAGAGGAGGTACACTAATGGACATGTGAATTGAAGGGTCACTAGGGTTAATGACAAATTGACTAAAGTCGTCTTTGGGTGGTCAGTGGTGTCTCACCTTCCTGGCCGGGACAGGATATGTGTTTGGGGCTCTTGGCCCTGATGGTGGCACAGGAGGGGGTGTAGAAGAAGGTGGTTTCTGCCTGGGCACGTCCCTTAGTACCCAGTGGCTGGAGGTTCACTCTGTACTTACAGGAGAAGAGCAGGCCGGGGAGGCTGGCAAAGCCCTCCTATAAGAGGTTAAAGACAGCGGACACATATGATGAGAGCAGCCTACACTGTAACTCCAATAGAGATAGATACCCTTTGTCTTAATTGAAGATACACAATAAAATCGATTGTATGGCTGAATGAAACTGGTTACCCGTGTGATGATCTTGTCCACTGCTTTGGTCTGGTTGTGTCCACAGTACTCTGGTACCCACTGGACACGATACCGAGCTACAGTGGGATCTGAGAGAGATGGAAAGTAGAATGAATCAATAATCATTCATCCTCAACCAACTGCCGATTTGTCGCATAAACATTGGTGACACATTGGCACACATTGGCCTTTCAAAATAAGAATCAATAGTTCACTTCTATAAAGCTCAACTTGTTCAGACAGAACAGATTATTTGATGCAAAATGTAAGAGAAGCCGTTCCTCAGTTGGCTCTTTGGGTAGCCCAGTGTGTGTGCTCTGGGTAGCCCAGTGTGTGTGCCGTGGGTAGCCAGGGCACATGGAATGCTAGCTTATTCTGCTCATGTTATTGCATGAACAGGATTCCGGATGTAATTCTGTGCATCTTATCAGCTTGTAAGAAAGCAGTCTTTTGTTTTGTGTTTAATTACCCACAAGCAGCCTGTACATTTACGATAATCTCTCTGTTTACATAACGATAGGGAGGTGGTGGTTAGAGGATTATTTCCTCAGCAACACTGCTGTTCTTGTCGAAGGCCAAATCAAATGTGTGTGTGTGTGGATGCGTGTGACTGTGTGTGTGTGCGTCCGTGCATGCATGCACACACACATGCGTGCCTTTGTGTGTGTGTGTGTGTGTGTGCGTCCGTGCATGCATGCATACATGCGTGCCTTTGTGTGTGTGTGTGTGTGTGTGTGTGTGTGTGTGTGTGTGTGTGTGTGTGTGTGTGTGTGTGTGTGTGTGTGTGTGTGTGTGTGTGTGTGTGTGTGTATGCAAGCATGTGTGTGTAGCTGTGTCTGGGTTTCCCCCTGCATACCTGTGCTCCTCTGCCAGTAGACCCGGACCTGCAGCTGGCCGTCCTGGTAGAAAGGGGTGCCCACATCCAACACATCAGGTATAAGGCCCTCGGGGACGGGGACCGGGCGGGCGCCAGACGTCTGCTCCTGCCCTGATTGTGGAACAATGAAAATGGGAACAAAGCGATGTTAGATCCGATGCAAACATACACTATATGGCCAAAATACTATACATTTCCTTTTTTACCATTACTTACACAGATCAGCCCTGTATACACATCAATATACACTATACACACCAATATACACATCAATACTCACATCAATACACGAAAAGCAAAACACAATTACAGGAAACAAACACATTCTTCAGTAAAAAGATCCTCAATCAGCCTGAGCAGCCGCACACAAGCCTAAGATCACCATGCACAATGCCAAGCTGGAGTGGTGTAAAGCTCACCAGCATTGGACTCTGGAGCAGGGGAAATACGTTTTATGGAGTGATAAATCACCATCTGGCAGTCCGACTGACAAATCTGGGTCTGGCGGATGCCGGGAGAATGCTACCTGGACCAATGCATAGTGCCCACTGTAAAGTTTGGTGGATGAGGAATAATGGTCTGTGGCTGTTTTTCATGGTTCAGGCTAGGCCTCTTAGTTCCAGTGAAGGGAAATCCTAACGCTACAGCATACAATGACATTCTAGATGATTATGTCCAACTTTGTGGCAACAGTTTGGGGAAGACCTTTTCCTGTTTCAGCATGACAATTCCCCCTTGCACAAAGCGAGGTCCATACAGAAATGGTTTGTTGGCCCCCCGAGTGGCGCAGTGGTCTAAGGCACTGCACACATTGCAGTGCTAGCTGTGCCACTAGAGATTCTGGATTTGAGTACAGGCTCTGTCGCAGCCGGCCGCGACCGGGAGACTCATGGGGTGGCACACATTTGGCCCAGGGAAGGGTTTGGCCAGCAGTGCACGCTGACAGGGTCGCAAGGTGTACGGTGTTTCCACCAACACTTTGGTGTGGCTGGCTTACGGGTTAAGTGGGCATTGTGTCAAGACACAGTGCGGCTTGGTTGGGTTGTGTTTCACACACGGCTCTCGAAATTCGCCTCTCCCTAGTCTGTATGGGAGTTGCAGCGATGAGACAAGACAGACTACCAACTGGATACCACGAAATTGGGGAGAAAAGGGGGAGGGGGAAAGGAATAAAATGAGTGTCAAGATTGGTGTGGAAGAACTTGACTGGCCTGCACAGAGCCCTGACCTCAACTCCATCGAACACTTTTGGGATGAATTGGAACCCCGCTGTGAACCAGGCCTGATCGCCCAACATCAGTGCCTGACCTCATTAATGAGCTTGCAGCTGAATGGAAGCAAGTCCCCGCAGCAATTTTCCAACATCTAGTGGAAAGCCTTCCCAGAAGAGTGGACGCTGTTATAGCAACAAAGGGGGGACCAAATACTTATTTCTCAACTGTGGCAATCATGACATTTTGTCAGCCGGTGATTGTCAAGCAAATAACTGCTGGTCTCACAGTAATTGACCGCTAATTAACATAAACACATTTAGCATCTCCTGGCTTCCACGCAACCTAAAAGCCACTGATTCAGACCTTTAGAACATCTACATTTTAAAAAGTCCACTAAATCCATGTAATATAGTCTACACCATCACAATAAAGTAATTATTTATTTTATACGGGTCTAAAGAAACTGTAGTCTATTACACAAGAACAGAATAGCATACTCTGAGTTGTCCTTATGTTAGGCCCTGATCTGGCTATGCCATATTTGTATTTATTATGGATCCCCAATAGCTGCCAAAGCAGCAGCTACTCTTCCTGGGGTCCTGCAAAATGTAGGCAGTTTATACAATTTTAAAACATTACAATACATTCACAGATTTCACAACGCACTGTTCCCCCAGGCCTTTTCTCCACCACTACCACATATCTACAGCACTAAATCCATGTGTATGTATAGTGCGCGTGCGTGCATGTGTCTGTGCCATATGGCTGTGGGCTAGACTACACTAGTTCATTTTAGCAGACAAGATGTGCTTAGAATTCCGTGGCATTATTTTATATTATTTAACAGTATGAAGAATACAATTCAACATAGCTGAATGAAATAGAAAGCATATTTTCTCCAAACGATTTGAGGGAGTGCGCACATGCGGCTATTCTGTGCTGAGCGGTTAACGAAACAGGTCCTCCCTCCTATGCTTAGAGTTATTTTAGTTATGATACAGACGTTGGGCTATAAGTTTAGATTTTTAATACATTCTAAGGCTGCATGATGAGACTAATGATGATTTTTTTTCAAAAGTTGTGTGAAAGGCTCGAGTTCTGCTTTGTTTTTTTTGTGCAGGCTGTACATACAGTCTCTAATTCAGGATTTGACGAGCTCTTGATAATGCCTCAAATTTCCCGGCGACATCCCCTTCGTGTGGCCTTTTGCGGCCATGACCACAAATGTGATTATGCATGTAATGCATGTGACTTTTTATGGTGAAAATGATCTTTCCCCAAACTTGAAAGTCACACGCTGCTTATGTACAGTATGCCAGTTAGGCTCTACACCCCTTGTAAAGCAGATTAATGTGCTTAATTTTAAGAAGTTATTTACACACTTTAGTTGTGATTACAAACCTTATCAAAACAGGCCTCTGGGCTAGGCTACATGAGGTGTGCGAATATGATTAGGAAAATTTGCACAAAAAAAAGGCATTGTTTCTTGTGCTGGGCATCCTTGTATAATTCACAAGTGATAAGCTAATATTGTCACCCATCAGACTATTCTTGATTTAATCTTTACATATACTAAATAATATATATGTGTTAAATTTGGTTTGATTTAAAATGGACCATTATCATGCACCCGTCTCAAAAACAGGGGCAGTGGAAAAAAATACGTCATCTATGCACTTAAATAGCAAATGGAGGACGCTTTTCCCGTGGTTCATTTTCATGCCAGCCAGGTAGGCTATCCTCCTGTTGTAAAGAGAAGCAATGTGCTTAATATTAGGAAAGTTGAGAAATAAATATAGTAGGCCTAGCCTATAAAAACCTGATGGGATCCACCTCTTTTTAGTAGAGGCCATCACTGTTTTCTCAAGCAATTGCATAGCCTATTGAAATGTTACGCAATATGAGCTCATTGGCTCTCATGAAGTGTTTGTTTTAGATTTTCGATTTCAATTGCATTGGTGCTGAGTACCAGGCAGTTAGCAAGTTTGGTAGGCTACTAATGACCATCAGCAGCATCAGAGCTTGGAGAAGCCTAATTACCATGATAAACGGTCTTGTGGAATTTGACTGCCGTCATGACTCGTGACCGGCGGTGTCGCGGTAATACGGTCACCATAACAGCCCAAGCAACTTTGGAATAAGATGTTCGACAAGTAGAGTTTTGGTCATGTGTTGTATCACGCTTCCAACCTCCATATACTGGGTAAATATGTAATAGGAGTTACTCAATTCTGTAAACCCTCCAACTGGGATTTCTGTAAAAACCTGGGAGCTTTGAGAATGTTCCCAGAATTTGGGAGCTGATGAGCATTGACTGTAGTTGACATACTGTGTCGTGTGTTGAAGTGCAGGCCGGCTTTGGGACTTTTCAGTGGGGTCTGTCCCCAATAGGACACAGCCTGTAGCTCCACACTGTAACTCCTGTTAGCTCGCAGACTCTCCAGCTCCACATAGCTCTGCCCCTGGATACACACACAGGACAGAGGGGTTATGGGGTCAGGAAGACCGTTCTGTGTCCTCTGTATCTACACAACAAAAGGTACAAAGTAGGTCCAGTAATCACAGCATAACTTGTCATTTTCCAAAACAGACATGAGCTAATGCAGATTTTGGCTATTTAATAGCATCGATTTGCGATTCATTTGCCAGAGGCGACAACTATACAATTGCTTGGTTTGGTGTGTACGCACTAAGCACCATCCGATTGGAGAGTTTATGTCATCAAAGCCACACACACTGCCATTGTTTATCCTTCCATTACATTTGTTGTGGCTTGAGGAAAGAAAGAACAGGCTTCCACTGCACATTGTCCCAGGGAATGTCCCATGTTAATGAGTGCCTACATGTCAGCATAGAAAAAGGGTTCCAAAAGGCTTCTACGGCTGTCCCCATAGGAGAACCCTTTTTGGTTCCAGGTACCTGGAACCAAAAAGGGTTCTTCAAAAGGTTATCCTCTGGGGACAGCCGAAGAACCCTTTTAGTTTCTAGATAGCACCTTTTTTCTAGGAGTGTAGAGGCTATGACCTTAGAAGTAGAATGACTAGACCGCCAAAGCACCTCAGAGCACGTCATTCCATTTCTATTGACATGACTGACCTACCCCATGGGCCCAAAATGTCAGGGTTGGGGACTTACTCTATGACTTACCCCATTGACCAGCTTCCTCCTCTTGGTCTTAGGTGGTGCTATGGCCCCAATGCTGCCTGTGGCCCAGCTCCAGGACACCCTGTAGTGGTGTACAGGGACATCCAGATCTGAGGGGATGGACCAGCGCAGCCGGACCGACACCGCCCTGCCGCCGGGGCCAAAGGTCATGTTGGACATCCTCAGCTCAGATGGGGCAGGGGGTCTGGAGGGGTCTGGGGAAGACATTGTTAATCAATCAGGTGCCATTGGTCTGAAGTAGACATCAGTAGTGTTTCCGGTGTTTCTATGTCAAAGCGTTTTGTTATATTTACAGTGCCTTGCGAAAGTATTCGGCCACCTTGAACTTTGCGACCTTTTGCCACATTTCAGGCTTCAAACATAAAGATATAAAACTGTATTTTTTTGTGAAGAATCAACATCAAGTGGGACACAATCATGAAGTGGAACGACATTTATTGTATATTTCAAACTTTTTTAACAAATCAAAAACTGAAAAATTGGACGTGCAAAATTATTCAGCCCCTTTACTTTCAGTGCAGCAAACTCTCTCCAGAAGTTCAGTGAGGATCTCTGAATGATCCAATGTTGACCTAAATGACTAATGATGATAAATACAATCCACCTGTGTGTAATCAAGTCTCCGTATAAATGCACCTGCACTGTGATAGTCTCAGAGGTCCGTTAAAAGCGCAGAGAGCGTCATGAAGAACAAGGAACACACCAGGCAGGTCCGAGATACTGTTGTGAAGAAGTTTAAAGACGGATTTGGATACAAAAAGATTTCCCAAGCTTTAAACATCCCAAGGAGCACTGTGCAAGCGATAATATTGAAATGGAAGGCGTATCAGACCACTGCAAATCTACCAAGACCTGGCCGTCCCTCTAAACTTTCAGCTCATACAAGGAGAAGACTGATCAGAGATGCAGCCAAGTGGTCCATGATCACTCTGGATGAACTGCAGAGATCTACAGCTGAGGTGGGAGACTCTGTCCATAGGACAACAATCAGTCGTATATTGCACAAATCTGGCCTTTATGGAAGAGTGGCAAGAAGAAAGCCATTTCTTAAAGATATCCATAAAAAGTGTTGTTTAAAGTTTGCCACAAGCCACCTGGGAGACACACCAAACATGTGGAAGAAGGTGCTCTGGTCAGATGAAACCAAAATTGAACTTTTTGGCAACAATGCAAAACGTTATGTTTGGCGTAAAAGCAACACAGCTCATCACCCTGAACACACCATCCCCACTGTCAAACATGGTGGTGGCAGCATCATGGTTTGGGCCTGCTTTTCTTCAGCAGGGACAGGGAAGATGGTTAAAATTGATGGGAAGATGGATGGAGCCAAATACAGGACCATTCTGGAAGAAAACCTGATGGAGTCTGCAAAAGACCTGAGACTGGGATGGAGATTTGTCTTCCAACAAGACAATGATCCAAAACATAAAGCAAAATCTACAATGGAATGGTTCAAAAATAAACATATCCAGGTGTTAGAATGGCCAAGTCAAAGTCCAGACCTGAATCCAATCGAGAATCTGTGGAAAGAACTGAAAACTGCTGTTCACAAATGCTCTCCATCCAACCTCACTGAGCTCGAGCTGTTTTGCAAGGAGGAATGGGAAAAAAATGTCAGTCTCTCGATGTGCAAAACTGATAGAGACATACCCCAAGCGACTTACAGCTGTAATCGCAGCAAAAGGTGGCGCTACAAAGTATTAACTTAAGGGGGCTGAATAATTTTGCACGCCCAATTTTTCAGTTTTTGATTTGTTAAAAAAGTTATCCAATAAATGTCGTTACACTTCATGATTGTGTCCCACTTGTTGTTGATTCTTCACAAAAAAATACAGTTTTATATCTTTATGTTTGAAGCCTGAAATGTGGCAAAAGGTCGCAAAGTTCAAGGGGGCCGAATACTTTCGCAAGGCACTGTACATGAAGCTTTAGTAACTGTCTATTAAAGATATTCATATATTGACTGGAAGGTATTACAGCTCTACGGAGCTAAAGCACAATACAGCACTTCAGAAATGGCCAAAAGCCAATGTAATTAGTCTGTATTCTTCTTCATTACAGTCAGTGCAATATCACCCCAGGGTGATTAAGCCAGCCTCACATACACACGCAAGCAGACACACTCTGCCTGACCTTTCTTGGTGTGGATGTGGCGACTGGGAGTGGTGAACCCTCTGGTCCCGTGGACGTTCACTGCTGCCACTCTGAACTGGTACCACCGGCCTGCCCGGATGTCAGCCAGCCGCGCTTTCACCTCCGTGGTCTAGAGAGAGAGAGCAAAAGAGCGTGAGAGAGAGAGAGAGAGAGAGAGAGAGAGAGAGCGTAAAACAGAGACAGAGCATTGTTTAACTTCATGCACAATCAATGCATTGCCAGACTTTGAATTCTAAGTAGATTATTCATTTGTCCATTTATAATCAACTAAATACAGTATCAATAAGTAAGCATCCCCAAAAAGGCTGACTAACCTGAGCTACCCCCTCCCACTGTGTAGCAGCGTCCTCGCTGGGTTGGATCCCGTAGTTCCACCTCCTCTGGAGCACGTAGACGACCGGCTCGGCTGACACGTTGAATCGGGTGGACCAGCTCACCTCCATCTGACCAGACCTCAGCTCCTTAAAACTCAGCTCCTTTCTGGGCTTCAGAGGGGCTCCTGGAAGGGTGAGGTGGGTCATTTCAACGTCACATGTGATCATTCAATTTGAGTCATTTAGCAGACGTTCTTATCCAGAGCAATTAGGGTTAAGTGCCTTGCTCAAGGGCACATCGACAGATTTTTCACATAGTTAAATTCTAACCTTACATGACATCAGTGAATTATCTAAGCAACATTTTTATTTTTACTTTTTTTTTTAATCTCATCTTTGAATTGGCCCACAAATTGGTGGCAGATAATATATTGGTTGTAACCAACCAACTGTAGTTTCTACTGTGTGTACTGGAGGTTGCTGTACCTTTGTAAAGGTTCTTGGGAGGTTGGCAGGTGTGCCCACAGCCGTTGGAACAGCACTTCTTCTGGGCAGAGCACTCTCTGTCCTCCTCGCATCCCTCCACGCACGCCGCCGCGAATCCGCTGGCCTTTTCAGGGGCAGGGCAGTCACCCTGCTTCACTGCCACCACCGAGCGCAGGAACTCACAACTCGTCACACACTCCCAGTGCTTCTTGGGAAATGAGCGCTGGGGTGGAGGATTGAGAGAGAGAAGAGTGTTAGAAAGCATAGATGCTTTACTACTAAAATAACATTGCCAAAAAAAACTGTAGGAAAAACTGTGCAGAAACTGTAGGAAAAAGATCAGTTTCTGATTACTTTTGACTGAATAATGAAATTGAGGAAGCACGGAGGTAAAAGATGTCTGTGTCTGATTACATTTGCCAAAAAAATTCCTATGAAGGAGAATCTGAACTGAACTCTACTAATTTAGCCTCTCAACATGAAGCCTCTTCTCCGCGCGTTCCTCCCCCCTAACTTAACGAAATGGGAGGCTGTCAAAGGTCATCATACCTCACAAAGCTCCCGGCATGGGCTCTTCAGGTCCCAGGAGGCCTTGCAGGGTTCCAGGCACTTTGAAGGTGAGAGAAACAGAGGTGGAGGTAAGGGCTTGTTACAACATCCCTGCCACCACAGGGGATTTCTGAAGCAGCTCATTACTGCAAAAACGCATCACCACAGTTTCCACAAACTTTAGCCGTTTGAGGATTATTGGGATGAATCTTTGTATGTATCTGACATCTGTGGCCTTGTCGGTGTTCCTGCCTCTCTTGAGGAGAGAACAGCTAAAAGAACTTGACCGCCGGTTGCTGGACCTACATTTAATTTGGGGAACATCGTTATAAGCAAGAAATAAATAGGATGTTTGAAAATCAAAAGAACACCACTCTTCCACAGTGTGTTTGTTAACTATGTGCTTCCTGTAGCGGCTTGTAGATCTGTACTAATGTCCTTGTCCCCTGAGAGACACTCTACCTGCATGAGTAACCCAGGTTAGACTGCCCAGGGGAATATTCATATTTTCAATTTCATGCTGCAATGAAACACAGTGGCTGGTAGCTATGGAGGAAAGGCAGTTGGGAATGTTGCATCTAGGGGTAATTTGAAAGTTACCATATTACAGTAAAAATATCCATTTGATATGTGATGTCACTCTTCTGAGTTACAGTTCATATAAGGGAATCAGTCAATTTAAAATAAATAAATTAGGCCCTAATCTAATCTATAGACTTCACATGACTTGGCAGGGGCACAGCCATGTGTGGGCCTGGCAGGGCATAGGCCCACCCACTTGGGAGCCAGGCCTAGCTAATCAGAACAAGTTTTTCTCCACAAAAAGGGCTTTATCACAGACAGAAATACTCCTCAGTTTCATCAGCTGTCCAGGGGGGCTGGTCTCAGACGATCCCGCAGGTGAAGAAGCCGGATGTGGAGGTTCTGGGCTGGCGTGGTTACAAGTGGTCTGCGGTTGTGAGGCCGGTTGGACATACTGCCAAATTCCCTAAAAAGACGTTGGAGGCGGCTTATGGTAGAGAAATGAACATTCAGTTCTCTGGCAACAGCGCTGGTGGACATTCCTGCAGTCAGCATTCTAATTGCACACTCCCTCAACTTCACATTTTAGAGTGGCCTTTTATTGTCCCCAGCACAAGGTGTACTTTTGTAATTATCATGCTGTTTAATCAGTTTATTGATATGCCACGTCTGGTGGATGGATTGTTCTTGGTAATCTCTGGGATCTTTTATTTCAGCTCATGAAACACGGGACCAACACTTTTGCGTTTATATTTGTGTTCAGTCTATAAACTCGGTATGCTTATGGTTATTATTTTTTTACTTACTTATACCTTGATACAAGTATAACAGCAAGTCCAATACACTCCTACAACCTTCTAGAGAAAACCTCAGCCATGTAATGCGTTGTTGAAAGTTTTCAAGGCGTGAAGATCGGAGTTGTCCTGGGGCAACGTTTTGGTCGGAATGAGAGTGGGAAACACATTTATCTTCAGTTGCTGTGAAAACATGAGCAAGTGTGTGTGTGTGTGTGTGTGTGTGTGTGTGTGTGTGTGTGTGTGTGTGTGTGTGTGTGTGTGTGTGTGTGTGTGTGTGTGTGTGTGTGTGTGTGTGTGTGTGTGTGTGTGTGTGTGTGTGTGTGAGAGTAAGTGTGTGAGGGGTGGAAAGTGTTGGTAGTTGTCGGAAACTCTGAATAATGTGAAGGAAGGGGGCACACGTTTAAATGCAGCTGAGGTGCCCACTTTATGGAGGGGGAAATGCGGAGACCCTGCCGAGCTAGCCCCAGGCTCCACTGCTACTTCCATGGAAGGAACATCCTGAAACTGCTACAGCCTGACGTTGTACCCTTTCCAATTCAGTAACACATGCTCATACATTGCTCATACATTGCTCATACATTCAGCTAGCACTCTCTTACCCCTCTACTCTCCTGTAGTGCCCTGCCTTTGCTTTCGCTCTCCTACAGTCCCTCCATACTACAATGTTATCCATGTCTAAAGCTCTTCCATAGGGTCTAGATCCTCGGCTTCCCGCCATAGCCTAGTGCCATGCTGTACTATGAGTGTCCTTGTCCTGTCATCTCTTATCTCCCTTCTCTGGTCTCCAACGGGAGGTTCACCCTCTAATCCCAACTGACGCTCAGACTCTCGTCTCCTCGTTCTTATTGTGCCTTCAAACTCAAACCAGGCATTCCTTTCCACTAGCGACCGACCGCAAATAAAGCAGAGTTCTAGGACTCTGATAGAATGCCTAGGAATTTACAGAACACCTAAGGACTCTCGTCCACTGATGGCAAAAGACAAAGGAGTGTTACCCCTTGATGGCATAAATTTGATAAGACATTTGAAAGTCAATAATGCTTACTCCCCATTTTGAACACAGGAAAACCTGCTCTGTTTAACAAAGGAACCAGGGAAAACAGGAAATGCACCAGCAGAGTGCACATGGCCATTTCAGGATGTAGTAGGACAAGAGTGAACCGTTTCCTTTGTGAACGACGGTAAATAATAGCCCCAGCGACCTCTCTGCTGACCGTGCATAACGCTGCTGTTCTGTTGGGGGAGACTGAGCCTGCTTCCCAAATGGTACCCTGTTCTCTATACGGTGCACTCCTTTTGACCAGCGCCATATGGGCCCTGGTCAAAATAAATACACTAAAGAGGGAAAAGGGTGCCATTTGGGAGGCGCCCTGGCTGTACTGTAGCACACAACAGTGTTTGATACAGTGCCCAGATGACACCCTCCCCGGAGGAAAGAGACCTCGCATTTGTCGCTCCCTTCGTGTTTCTACAACTTGAACAGGCTTTGAGGGGGTTCCAGAGTCTTTCTCAAGAGGACAAGCCCGTGCCACCTCTCTGTAGTGCTAACACTGCTCATTATTTCACTTGGTCATGTCTGTGGTGGAAGATGCATTCATGTGGTGTGCATTCAAAAGTAGTGCACTATATATGGAGTAGGGTGCCATTTCAGCCTTATTTTTAGTCCTTAGGGCCACATCATCCTAACTGCTAGACCAGTAAGTGTTAGTTAGTACACTAATGACTCCCAAGTGCTGCCTAAACGCCAATCTGAAGGAGCCGTGGCTTGTCGTGAGGTGATAAAAAAAAAATAATGACTTCAACTAAGCATTCATATCTGCAGAGCTGAGAGGCTGATGGGCAGCCCGGTGTAATGGCATGGCAATTATGACCGTCCACGGTTCTCCTAAATGAGGCACTGAAGCGATCCTGTCATCCCCTGCTAAGCCTTTAAATGAAGATGTGACCGGACTCTATTTTGTCAGGCTATGGTAATCATCTATAGTAGCCTTAATTGACTGCCTGCCTCGAAGAGATAGTGACAGGCGGATTAACAGTCACTCATCGTTACCAGGGAGGTCCATGGAGACAACGTGATGCTGAGTGTGCATGGGCAAAGTACAGGATGATCGGACTATTGTGACCAAACATTATCATAGCTCTACTGGATGTAATCATTGAGGGCTTTAAAAAAAAAAATGGCAGCACTGTTGTTGTCTCCGATACGTTATGGGTGGACTTTCAGTGTAGCCGTAAACACTGCTGCAAGCAATCACCAAATGCAGACATCCGATGGCTTACGCAGCGAAAACAAATCGTCTCCTGTAATCAAATACTGCAAAACATGAGGGTCTGACTTCCAATGTTGTGGTTGAGCTGGAACTACAGTACAGCTTACATAGTAGGCAGTGACATTTCAGGAACACCTTAAACTTCAGACTGGAATCCTTGGGCAGCCTATCAAATCTAATGTTGAGTTCGAGTGATATACAGAACCATTGGCGACACGTAACGGAACTGAAAGCAAAGCAAGTTTACTTTTAAAGTGAGACCGCAAGAGACATTAAGATCTCCTTAGTGAGAATAAATGGATTCTTCATCTCTACTTCAGAGCCTCTAATTTGGCAACTAGCTGCCGTGTATTGAACATTCTACGAGGAAGGGAACTCTAATTGGCTGTGTTCTTTCTTAACGAGAATAGAATATCATTATTACTTTCCTCGTGTGAATAAAATAGCATTGTCACTCTTCAAGAAAACAAGGAGAGCGCTGACATTTTATTATCTGTCGCCTGGTATCCAAACTGATATGCTCAGTTTTACCATTAAAAAACAGAGCATATCGGTTTCGGTTCCAGGCTATATTACATGGACATAGTGTGGAGGATGCTATCACGCTACAGGGATTGACCTGGTTTAAAGTTTGAGTGAAAACTATCTCCGGAGTTCTGGAGAATTCTGCTGAGCAGTTGGCCAAATGTTTTCATGGACCCACCAAGAGAGGTCAGTGGCTGGCTGACTATGTTTCTGCTGCGAGCCAACCCAGGGGTGTGTCTGTCTGTCTGTCTGACTGTCCCAGAGAGAGACGTGTGTTGTTGTGCTTTTCTCCCATATGGTGACACAAACACACAACTAGCCAGAGTGTTATACTGTAGTAAACAAAGCAATCACAAAGACATTTCAAAACTAATTAGGAATGTGGCTTCAGAATAAATAGCTACGAGTGTGAACGTGTTATTGAAAAAAACAAACATTCAATTAATCAAAAACACGAGATAATACTTTTCATAATGGTATTTGACTGCTGTTTTCATTATGAGATATGACAACTGTACAACCATTCTCTTTTCGTATACTACAGTATACTGAAGCCTGTGGAATGAGCACAAAAGCTACATGTCAGCTTCACTTCTGTACACTGTGGGGATAGTATACCGAAGGGCTGTTAGAGAACGTTACTGTCCTCATTACCAAAAAATGAGTGGACCTCATTACCCAAGGACAATTATGACTTCCAGAAAGGGATATACAGAAATGTATTTGATGAAAATACAAAGTGGAGAGACTAAGAGCTTAACAGCCAAGCATCCATCTAAAGCACCTGTCGCTATACGTTGCGATCATATATTATGTCGGCTCTGTGACCTACAGATGAGCAGTACATAGCTAGCTGTAGTATATTGGCTGACACAGTGATGTATGGCATTTCATGGTAAATAGAGTACTGTGTAAGAACCACTATGACAATGATGTATCATGCTATTTGTTCAGCTTCTGACTTTCCCTGAGAGTTTTTCCTCTGAAAATAGATCAGTTTGTGTGATTTCTGTCATGTTAGGTAAGGTGCGGATGTAAACATCTGTACGTTACCTTGGCACACTGTTTATGATTTTGACACCAGCCCAGGGATCCATTGTTCTGTAGGGAGAGAAGAGAGTAGAGGGCAGTCAGTAGAGTAATTACTAGGGAGAGAAGAGAGTAGAGGGCAGTCAGTAGAGTAATTACTAGGGAGAGAAGAGAGTAGAGGGCAGTCAGTAGAGTAATTACTAGGGAGAGAAGAGAGTAGAGGACAGTCAGTAGTGTAATTACTAGGGAGAGAAGAAAGTAGAGGGCAGTCAGTAGTGTAATTACTAGGGAGAGAAGAGAGTAGAGGGCAGTCAGTAGTGTAATTACTAGGGAGAGAAGAGAGTAGAGGGCAGTCAGTAGTGTAATTACTAGGGAGAGAAGAGAGTAGAGGGCAGTCAGTAGTGTAATTACTAGGGAGAGAAGAGAGTAGAGGACAGTCAGTAGTGTAATTACTAGCGAGAGAAGAAAGTAGAGGACAGTTAGTAGTGTAATTACTAGGAAGAGAAGAGAGGGCAGTCAGTAGTGTAATTACTAGGGAGAGAAGAGAGTAGAGGGCAGTCAGTAGTGTAATTACTAGGGAGAGGAGAGAGTAGAGGACAGTCAGTCGTGTATTTGCTAGGGAGAGAAGAGAGTAGAAGACATTCAGTAGTGTAATTACTAGGCAGAGAAGAGAGTAGAGGGCAGTCAGTAGTGTAATTACTAGGGAGAGAGTAGAGGACAGTCAGTACTGTAAAAGTTAGTCTTAACTACTGTCATAACTACACTGTAACAAAAGTCGAAAGTGTACAAACACGATTGCTTTACCCATTCATGTTGGCAACACGGCTTTTGAAGTGGCAAAGAAAGTGACCTAAAGTGAAAGTGACCTTTAGTGAGCAAATGTCTGAGGAGACCGAGCAGGCCAGTCACAGGCACCCTAGCCTTCATCTGTCCAGTAAGGCACAAGGGTCTGGAAGGGGTGGTTGTGGGAAAAAAAGACTGCTGTGTCCAGTGCAGGCAACGCTAAAGACAGATACTCATCTGACTTCTCTGTCATTATCAGGTCAATGAATGCCTGCATCCCAAATGGAACCATATTTCCATTATAGTGCACTATTTTTTAACAGGGCCTATAGGGTTCTGGTCAAAAGTAGTGCACTATGAAGGGAATAGGGTACCATTGGGGACTCATTCAATTCATCATACCCATGTTATGAAGGCTACTATGGCAGCCCAAGAGACATGAAAGTCAGGAGAGATAAGGGCATTTTGTTATGTCACTTTGACTCCATGGAGCACAATATGACTTCTGATGCAAATCAGAACTAGTTTCACAAGTCAGACAATTGTTTCAGAAATATTACATGTGAAAAAGACTGGACATCAAGGGTAAGGCTACATCCCAAATGGCACCCTATTCCTTATATAGTGCACTACTAATCCTGATTGATGGTGGCATTAACATGATTTGAAGTCACCGTCCGGGGTAGATTATGTCATGTTAAAAAGTCTCCATCAAATCTCAGAAAGGGACTTTTCAATATGGAAAGTTACGATATATTCAACAATATGTACCAAGATGTATTTCCATGGCTGCTTTCAACAGAGACCTTTCAAACAATATGCTTCATTTTAGTCACGTTCATCTGTCCATTACAATGTGTCGAATTGATGAAAACGTATAGCTGAAGCGTACTGTAGCTAAACCCAAGTCTGGCAATAAGAATTATCCATTTCATAGGCTGACATGACATAGTATCCTATCCACTCCTACAACGGGTAGACTTGATCTTTGATCTATGACAGGAATTCCATCACAGAGGGAATAGATGGACTGCCCTTGCAATCTAACATTGACCCTGCTACATGATCCGTGGGGAAGTAGTGATTAAACAGGTTAAAGGTCATATCCTGACCCTTCGAGAGGTCACGAGTGCTTGACCGTGTGGCTAATGATCTGATGTCAGTGCAGTTCCAGTCCTATGATAATAAACCATAGCTAATCTCACTAGTTCCCCATTCCATATTCTCTATGGATCAATTCATTCAGGCAACTATATAGGCCTACTATGTGGGAGTATACTAGTGGATATTCTCACGGGGCCATCCTTCCAAATCCTGAGGCTGAATAGTGAGTATCTGGGCATGTTCACTGCTAAGGCTAAGTTATCTCCATGTACTGTATGTTATCCAAGGAGGAGGAGGACATGAACTTGATCATGTGACATGGGTGGCTCAGTCACAGTGTGGTAGGCTTGGGACTGGATGGGTAGTGACGGGCTTGGTATGGACATAATTAGGATAACAAGCCTCCATCTCTTTCCATCAGCCAGTAGGTTGCTCCACTTCTCAATGCAGAGTCAGATTTAAAAATGGGACATGTTAATTAAAGAGAACTTTCTAATGAGGAGTAGTGTATAGTCCGTTTCCTGTCAGAACATTGGTACTGAATTGTCTCCATATATTGTGTCTAGTTTGCTTGCAAACTTACCAAATCTAAAGCAGTTATGAGGCCAAAAACAAAACTTCAGTTATCGTTAATAATCAACTAAATAAACAAATAAAATGAAAACAAGAAAAACACGTTCATTAAGGGGTGGTCTATTTCAAGCACATTCTTGTTTATTAAAACATTTACGCATAAAAAGTCAATGGAATATTATAGAATGCAGTAGAAAAATTCGGATTGTCTGCTTTTGATCCAACTTGGATTTTATTCCATGAAGACAGCAGCATGCTCGCCCGCTTGTTTTGGCCTTACCTCCACCTGAGATTGTTTGGAGAGCGTTGCTATGCGCGTGCTGTGCAAGCTGAGGCACCTGGACGCACATCTCCCTCGGTAGATGTCGTTCGTCGACTGGGTCTCGTCTTTCTTCCGCGTCTTCGCATTGACACTCAAGAACAAGATACTCCACAAACAAAGACTCGCAAACACACCTCGACTTTCGAATAATGACATCGTCGAGTACTTTTCTCTTGCGTGTTTCCCCTCGTCGCGACGGGACGGGTTTATGACAGTTTGTGGATGCAGCCCGGGAAACTGATGAAACTTCTACGTCGAAGGGAGGAGTCAGGATCTGAGCTCAAGCCTGACATTGGAAAACATCTCCCATAAACGGTAAATGATCTCAGGTATGATGTGTGTGATGAGTTTGGACTGATGCCATCTAATTGTTTAATTGCTGACATATTTTAAATGATGATTGCCAAATAGCCTCCAAAATTACAATCTAAATGTAAGGGCTCATTTACTTCACATTATAAAACTAGGTCTAGTATTATCTTTAATGATAATGCCCTGCTTCTAAAGAAGAATGCATTTTGATACATGGTAATTATACATGAACAAAATCGACAGAAGCCACCCCTCAGAGCTCCTGTTCACCTGCAACTCACTACACCTGTTTATGGTCTTGCCCAATGCATTTTCTGGAGCCCCCAAAAAACATAGAATTGCAACAATCACTTCATAATCTCTTAAATGTTATCCTTGACTGTACTGAAAAGAAAAAAAAATCTACATATTCGTTGTGTCTTATTTGGGATTCATCCCTTCATTTCCCTTAATTTATTCATTAAGTAATTAATTCATTCATTCATTGAAACTTTCCTAACTAACAAGTTTGTTGCCTCATGGAAACCTATCTGGGGGGGCGGGAATTTACACAGCTTCCATGGATCCCCATCATTTTCACCGGTAGCAGAGAACAACATTTTTATGGGCAAAACTATAAAAACTAACCACTACCATATCTCACAAAGTATCTCTCCACGTTTTGGCACTGTTTTCTGGCCCACGGAAAGGAGAGAATATGACGTATAGGAAATATTGAAGGAATCCTCTCGTAGTTGGTATTATTTGCTCATGCTCGTTGAAAAAATAGTCTCTGCTTGGTGCGTTAGCCTCCTGGGGTGATAATGACTGGCCCACACCTCTTCTATGTTAGGTTTTATAGAGTGGAGCTGTGCTGAGCTGTGTGGAATCACAGCAGCTGTGCTGTCTACTAATTACAGTGTCATAATTAGTCTACAGGTGAGGAGCGTTTCTGACACTGGCTGCAGTTCAGAACCAGAGTCAGGTTCAATCTGTCCATTCACAGTAGCTTTAGTTTACACAGAGTGAGATTGCGGAGAGTAAAATGTGAAGAGTTTGGTAACTCAGTCTCTGTCTTCTGTCATTTGGACCGCAATTGCATGTTTAAATGAAATCATGTATTTAGTAGAAATGGCATGGGGCCCCTCTCAAATCCTTGGTCATGCAACGCTGAGTGACAGTGTGTGACTGTATCTTAAAGGTGCAATCCACAGATGCTACATCCATTTTGGGCTCATAAAATAAGAAGAACATAACTTATAAATGCCTCATTTATAATGCCTCAGAACCAAAAATACAAGCTTGTTTTACTTCAGTGTGTGCAAACATTGTACATGTAAACAAACACTATATAACCTCAAAATAAACTTCAAACTATATTTTTTCAGTCCTTGCATCAAGAGCTCTTTATTTTTACCAAAACAGAGGCAGAGTAGCCACTTTGTTATTGTTTCAACTACAGGTGACCCTTTTAAACGCTAAGGCTATATATCAGGCAATGCCAGAGTCACTCAATAAATTACGCATGTACATTTTATTCACCTGGTGGTCCAACCACACTGCAACTTTCAAGAGGAGGAATACCCCCTGCTCCTTTAAAAAAAATGTTAAAGAATATGTACTTATATGCATGCGTGTGTGCAGAGAGGGGATCCTTGCAATTATGTGGTGGAAGAAGTAGCTAGGTGGTGTGGGGTCCTGTAGTCTCCTTCAGGCTGCTGAATGGTATTTTCCACAACCCTGGTGGTTTCCTTTCCTGACTGGGGGAAGCCTCTGCCAATGGGGTGTCCCCTACAATATGGTTCATAAAACCAGGGTCAGGGAACCCCTGTGTCTATGTGAGAAGGGAGGAATGGACATGATATGAGTTGCCTACTTCAGCCATCAACGTGTGTGTGTGTGTGTGTGTGTGTGTGTGTGTGTGTGTGTGTGTGTGTGTGTGTGTGTGTGTGTGTGTGTGTGTGTGTGTGTGTGTGTGTGTGTGTGTGTGCGTGCGTGTGTGTGTGTGTGTGTGTGTGTGTGTGTGTGTGTGTGAGTGTGTGTGTGTGTGCGAGTGTGTGTGTGTGCGAGTGTGTGTGTGTGTGCGAGTGTGTGTGTGTGTGTGTGCGAGTGTGTGTGTGCGAGTGTGTGTGTGCGAGTGGGGGGATTTTCGTTGGCAACCTTTGTTTACAAATACAAATATTCTCCTGACTGTGTTAGTATTTAGAAAACAACAATCACATTTGGAGCGCGATCATACACTTCCCTAGGAGGTGTAACGATCGGTTATTGGAGTGTAATGAAATAAATCAATAACTATTGACACAGACAAAGCTTGTCTCTCAGCATGGGTGTTTTAGTCAATACATCACTACACAGAGTCTCTTGACACTAGGTCTGAGTCCCAAATGGCACCATATTCCCTACATAGTGCACTATGTTTCACCTTATGGGCCCTGGTCAAAATAGTGCACGAGCCCTATGGGCCCTGGTCAAAATGAATGCTCTATATAGGGGAATGGTGCCATTTGGGACACATCCAAATAATCATTATCTGTATAGAGTTTGAATTATTAATACATTTTGGTTTTATTCATCTCAAATGCATGATCATAATGTATTGTAGGAAACTGATAAATGTAGTTTCATTCAGCGTATTAATAATGCATGTCTGTCACTATGGAGTGATCTTTATGCTGTGCCCAGCTAAACCATAAGCTCTTTTCATTGGATTATGCTGTAAACCGGAGCTCTGTTGACATCTAGTGGATGAATTATGTACCAGTTTCTTTTCACTGTTGACAAATCGGCCCCGAAATTATGTTGTAATTATGTGGTAATATTTCCTGGGTTGAAGTGTGAAACTGCAACCTAAAAAACATCTGCAACCTAAGACTGTAACCCCAGAAAAAGATCCACGAACTGTGTAAACATGCAGATATTTATTAATTTTATTTTTAGGCTGCGTGTGATATAACAAATGGATGAGGAGAGGAGACATTTTAAATGCACTCTCTTTAGTGGTTACAGAGTTCATATTTGCAGCAGTGGGTGTGGAGGAGTCCTCCTTCGATTCACTGGAGATGTCCACACTCTTTGCTGCTGCTGAATCCTCAGAAACATGACACCGTTACAAGGAGAGAGAGGTGGACTATGGGACACAAAACAGATGCAATCCCAACATCAACAAACTATATAAAAACAAGATTTCACTGATCGTAATGTTGTAGATGATTTTCCCCAATAGAGATATTGGGGAAGAGGAGGAATTAGAGTGAGTGGAACCTTGATTTGTGGCTTTCTCACATTTGATCTGAAATAATTCATTCCAATAACCAAGTGATAAATGAGACGTCTCCACACACATCGTCATTGCGAGTGTCTGGGCGACACTCGTATATTGTATATTCACTGAATCAATTAGGTTGTTGATACAGTTCACAAACACTATACAGCATGTTATTATCATGAACACAGAGTGGAAGAGTTTCAGTGTTCTTTTGAAGTTATTTCCAGAACATTCTATTCACTCACATACCACAAATAGAACTCATCAGAAGAAGGAACGATATAGCCAAGACTCTCATCTTCACTGCATAACCAAACACAGGATAGTCCGAGATATCTTCTTTACCAGGTATTATAGAATGGTTATGTAAATGTCACCACAAGAATGTAATAATCTCATCTGAGTTCTTGTGCTTCACAGGTGTCTGTGAAACTCTAGGGCAACACACAGTGCTGTCCTCATATAAACTGTCTTTTCACTGTTATGTAAATACAACTTTATATGTGAAGTACCTGATAAAGATGGTGTAGTGATCTGGGAATTGTGACACGGCAGGCTGCCATGGGAAGTGTTCTAGAAATGCCACCTGGATCTTTCCCACTTGGTCACTATAGTAACGGCAGAGCAGCTCAAGACTTGGGTGGTGGCAAATAGTCCTGCTCAGTGCTCATATTTTATGCCATCAACTTACCTGACCAATCACATGCTAAAGAGTCAGATGATATCTGTATAGGCCCATCTATTTTATCAAACTGAATCATGCATTCAAGTTAAAGCTGACATCAATAAACAAATGCAAATTGTTGGGGAACGGAGCAACTTTCATTTTGTAACTGCTTCACAACAACAGTAATAGATGGTAAATGGACTACATATGTGGTACTCTTGCGGTGCCAGACATCACACCAAATTACAGAATCAACTATGGTAGTCAACGGTTGTCTCAGTTGCGTAGGTTGGCGGGACAGCACCAGCCATGAATGCTCTCACTCTCGTCTCCAAACATCTGGCATTCTGACATCTACATGCATCTCTTAAATGTTTAGGGAGCTGTGGAGAGAGGATTGAAAATACCAGATATCTAAGAGACATAACCTGGGCCTGTATTTATAAAGCATTTCAGAGTTCTGATCCAGGAATAGGTATTCCGTGTCCATATAATCTTATTCATTATGATCTAAAAGGCTAAACTGATCCAGGATCAGCACTCCTACTCCAAAATGTGTGTGTTTTTACTGATCATTTAACCTTGGTAGGTCGCACCGATGAAGCACAAGGTAAAGTGGCCAAGTGAAGGAGGGAGCTAAATACGAAGTGAGTGTTTGAGCGATTCTCGTGCAGACCTTTTTTTTCCGTTTTGGCAGGTCTCCCCTGTGTCTCGGCTGTGGTCTCCACTGTCAAGACATTTGTTGCACCTTAGGCCCTCTCCTGGACATACAGTAGACCAGCATTATCTCTGGTGTAGTTTAGTAGCTTGGTTAAACTGAACGCTCCACTTTAAACAATGGTGAAAACAATTGTTCAGTAGCTTGGTTAAACCTGACTGAACGCTCCATGTTAAACAATGCTGAAAAAATGATGTCACAATGGTTCAGTGTGGTTAATAAGCAAGCAAGTATTCAGTGAGACAGTTTATCATACCTAGTAAAACACAAGAGTACTCTTTTTGGGCAGACTCATCGTAGCTTTAAGACAGCAGCAGGAGAAGGAGACAAACACACACCACTTTCATATTTCCTTCTCTTCAGGTGTCTTTTGAGCTGTCGTTTTAACGATAGAACATATGTCATCAAAGAGCGCGTAGTGTGACAGATGTATACAGTTGGTCCTGTCCCACTGCTTCACATGTGTATAATGATAGACATGGTGAAACCCAAGTAGCACAATTTAATTGGGACAAATATTTGTGACACCTGACAACTTTTTAAGCATTTTAGTGTCTCTGTTTGTTCTCGTGGCGATTTCGAAGCTCTGTTATAGTGCGTCGTTATGAGCAGTAAATAGGGAAGTCGTTGCAGGTAGGTTACAACTCAAACAGAATCTCTGACCTGGTTAAGTTTCCTTTCGATATGTGCGGAGCTGTCCTTCCTTAGCACAGCATTTCCTAGATGTCCTCTGGTCTGGATCTGAATATCAGACTGGGATTTCCTGGATTTTCAGAAGAGATTACGCAAGACAAGAAAGTTTACAGCGACCAGTGCCACATAACAGTGACTTGTCCAGACCTGGGCCGAAAATCATTATATTTTGTGGTTTATTTGAAAATACAAATAGTTTTAAAAAGTAGTCATTCTTGGGATCTGTATTCAAATAGTTGTAAGCACCTCCAAAGTAACTATTTGCTCCACCGGATAAATAGTTACTTTCCACAATGCAGAGTTATCCAAGGTCTGCTTTGTTCCCCATTGGGACATTCAACATCGGGACAGAGTGTGTAATGACAATTTTAAGATATCAAACCCTCAACAGAACAGCTGGATGGAGTCTATATTTTACATTGTGTTACTGGGTAATACATCATATAGCCTATAAACTAGTCCTGTATGTATCAGCTATAAACTAAACTTGCTCAGTGCAGTGCTCATGTTCCAGGCCATCACCTGGCTAATCACAGGTTAATTATGTCAAACATAAATAATAATGAAATGCAAACTGTTTGGAACAAACTTCTTGACAGTTTCAATCATGTGCATTGATTAGTGATATTCAGCTTAGTACAATAAATGGGCTGTATTGTATGTTAGACAGAGTATGTGTCTCTCAGTTGCATTGGTTGGTGGTGCAGCAAAAGGCATCAACGTCCTTGTTGCTTCCCAGCAACATGCATGCTGACATCTTCATGCATCTCTTGAAGTACAAGATAGCTTTGGAGAGAGAGAAGCGAGACAGGGTAAAACACCAGATATAGAAGACACAAACCAGCACATTTTCTTGATTGGATAAAGCAAATGTTTTCCTTAGATGTCAATCAAAAGGATCAGGTATTTAGTGTTTTACCGATTGGTTACTGATCCTCGGGTTACACACATAGTAAAGTGCCTAGTGAAGGGATATACGCAGATGAAACTCAGGGTATACTGCCTGCCTAGTGAATGGGGATAATAGATACAGTATGTACGAAGTGGGTACTTGAACATGATCGTGGCGCAGGTGTCATGGTCAATACGGCAGGTTTCCACTGTGTTTCTGCAGCCATTGCCAATACAAAGGTTGCATCTCAGGCCCTCTCCTGGAAAAACCGAAGAACTGCATCATCTCCGTTTTATTGTGGTGAATCTGGTTATTTAAGGTGTAAAATGAGAGAATGGAGATGAGAATAAGCAATCTAGCTTTAATCTGGTCCATGTGTTTAATTGACATGGTCCCTGTCAAATACATACATAGATGGCTAGACATACATAGATGGCTAGATGGTAATTGTACATGAAGTTTAATTGGTGGGAGTCCAGTGAATGTAACACAACAATCAACAGTGAAAAGAAGGAAGCCTGTACAGAATACAAATACTCCAAATCATGCATCCTGTTAGCAATAAGGCACTAAATTAAAACTGC
The DNA here is from genome assembly GCF_023373465.1 of Oncorhynchus keta. Classification (NCBI taxonomy): domain Eukaryota; kingdom Metazoa; phylum Chordata; class Actinopteri; order Salmoniformes; family Salmonidae; genus Oncorhynchus; species Oncorhynchus keta. The sequence continues at coordinate 54,220,392 of NC_068450.1, forward strand.
AAAAAATGTGGCAAAGAAATTAACTTTATGTCCTGAATACAAAGTGTTATGTTTGGGGCAAATCCAACACATCACTGAATAACACTCATATTTTCAAGCATGGTGGTGGCTGCAACAGGTTATAGGTATGCTTGTCTTTGGCATGGACTAGGGAGTTTTAGCAAGACAACATTGAATGTTCCTGAGTGGCCTAGTTACATTTTTAACTGAAATTGGCTTCAATATCTATGGCAAGACTTGAAAATGGCTGTCTAGCAATGATCAACAACCAACCTGACAAAGCTTGTAATGTTTTTTAAAGAATAATGTGCAAATATTGTACAATCCAGGTGTGCAAAGCTCTTAGAGACTTACCCAGAAAGACTCACAGCTGTAATCGCTGCCACAGGTGATCCTAACATGTATTGACTCAGTGGATTGAATACAAATGTAAATGAGATATTTCTGTATTTCATTTTCATTTGCTACAATTCTAAAAACATGTTTTCACTTTGTAATTGTGGGGTATTTTGTGTAGATGGGTGAGATAAAAAATATATATTTAATACATTGTGGCAGTAACACAACAAAAGTTCAATATGTCAAGGGATATGAATACTTTCTGAAGGCAAATTATTGGTTTGAGTACTTTGATAGACTACTATATCAACCATATTATATTGGATTGCGGGGCAGCTATATCACAAACATTTCTAACTACAGTTGTTGCGTGTGAAAACTAAAAGAAGAACGACATAGGACAAAGTGAAGATGTCAGAAGATGGGAATAAAAAGCAGGTTCATGTGGACAGCACTCTTAGGAAAGTAAAGCAACTCTAAATCATACACTATGTGGGTTTCAGATGAGTAGATGCACGATTTACTTTTGTAAAATGTTCAGTGTGAATGAAGTTGCTAAATGACTTAAATGTAAATGTAAATGATTATATAATGATTGGAAAGTTTGAAGCTATTATTTGCCTGGGAGAAATATGATGGTGCATCTAGAGATGGCTGCTCTATAAAAGTGTTTTTGTGGTAGTTGAAGAACTATGTAGAATACGTTTATATTCAGGTCTACTGATAGCTAGCTGTAGTTCTATCTATCTAATAAACTCTTTAGGCTAACAGTGATCACTGAAAAGTACATATCCTGATGAAAATGTGGTGTGTTTGCTAGCTTGTTTCCAAGTACTGTATGTATGGTTTTCAAATACATTACAGTAGTGGTAGTGTCTGCAGTAGTAATACTTTACTTTCCTCTCCTTTTATACAGCATAATATGCTAATCTATGAGTCACTTGTGTGAGATATTGGCAATATTTACTCAGGTTTATCACAAGTAGTTCCCTTAGCCTACTCTATATATACTCTAAAAATAGCTGTGTGGGATTTTTGATGAAAATATAATTTGTTGTAAAATGGAAATATAAAACGTGGAATATGATTTCGCTGTCACGTGTGCTCCCTCTCTGGCCTCTAGGTCACCAGGCTGCTCATCATGGCGCACACCTGTCACCATCGTTACGTGCACCTGCACGTCATTAGACTCACCTGGACTCCATCACTTCGCTGATTACCTTTACTGTATATGTCATTCCCTTTGATTCCTTCCTGAGGCGTCATTGTTTCTGTTTCATGTCTGTGCGTTGTTCATGTTTTGTATTGTTTTCATTTATTTATTAAATGATTCACTCCCTGAACTTGATTCCCGACTCCCAGCGCACATGTTACAGAATGACGCTTCACCAATTATTTCACCTTTATTTAACCAGGTAGGCTAGTTGAGAACAAGTTCTCATTTACAACTGCGACCTGGCATACAGGTCGCAGTGGTGGGTGGTATAAGGTGCTTTAGTAACAAAACGGATGGCACTGTGATAAACTGCATCCAGTTTGCTGAGTAGAGTATTGGAAGCTATTTTGAAGATGACATCGCCGAAGTCGAGGATCGGTAGGATAGTCAGTTTTACTAGGGTAGGTTTGGCGGCGTGAGTGAAGGAGGCTTTGTTGCGAAATAGAAAGCCGATTCTAGATTTGATTTTGGATTGGAGATGTTTGATATGAGTCTGGAAGGAGAGTTTACAGTCTAGCCAGACACCAAACACTTATAGATGTCCACATATTCTAGGTCGGAACCATCCAGGGTGGTGATGCTAGTCGGGCGTGCGGGTGCAGGCAGCGAGCAGTTGAAAAGCATGCATTTGGTTTTACTAGCATTTAAGAGCAGTTGGAGGCCACGGAAGGAGTGTTGTATGGCATTGAAGCTCGTTTGAAGGTTAGCTAGCACAGTATCCAAGGAAGGGCCAGAAGTATACAGAATGGTGTCGTCTGCGTAGAGGTGGATCAGGGAATCCCCACGCAGCAAGAGCAACATCATTGATATATACAGAGAAAAGAGTCGGCCCGAGAATTGAACCCTGTGGCACCCCCATAGAGACTGCGGGAGGACCGGACAACATGCCCTCCGATTTGACACACTGAACTCTGTCTGCAACGTAGTTGGTGAACCAGGCAAGGCAGTCATTAGAAAAACCGAGGCTACTGAGTCTGCCGATAAGAATATTGTAACGGCGTTCGTCTGTTAAAAGAGAGTCGGACCAAAATGCGGCGTGGTGGTTACTCATGTTGTTTAATGAAAAATGAATGATACATGAAATAACTAAATATACAAAACAACAAACGAAACGAGAAAACCTATACAGCCTATCTTGTGACAACAAACACAGAGACAGGAACAATCACCCACAAAACACACAGTGAAACCTAGGCTACCTAAATATGGTTCCAATCAGAGACAACGAGAATCACCTGACTCTGATTGAGAACCGCCTCAGGCAGCCAAGCCTATGCTAGACACCCCTACTCAGCCGCAATCCCAATGCCTACTAAAACCCCAATACGAAACACAACAAAATAAACCCATGTCACACCCTGGCCTGACTAAAATAAATAACGAAAACACAAAATACTAAGACCAAGGCGTGACAAATATGGTGATTAACAGAGTCGAAAGCCTTGGCCAGGTCGATGAAGACGGCTGCACAGTACTGTCTTTTATCGATGGCGGTTATGATATCGTTTAGTACCTTGAGCGTGGCTGAGGTGCACCCGTGACCGGCTCGGAAACCAGATTGCACAGCGGAGAAGGTACGGTGGGATTCGAGATGGTCAGTGATCTGTTTGTTGACTTGGCTTTCGAAGACCTTAGATAGGCATGGCAGGATGGATATAGGTCTGTAACCGTTTGGGTCCAGGGTGTCTCCCCCTTTGAAGAGGGGGATGACCGCGGCAGCGTTCCAGTCCATGGTGATCTCAGACGATATGAAAGAGAGGTTGAACAGGCTGGTAATAGGGGTTGCGACAATGGCGGCGGATAGTTTTAGAAATAGAGGGTCCAGATTGTCAAGCCCAGCTGAATTGTATGGGTCCAGGTTTTTCAGCTCTTTCAGAACATCTGGTATCTGGATTTGGGTAAAGGAGAAGCTGGGGAGGCTTGGGCGAGTAGCTGCGGGCGGGGCGGAGCTGTTGGCCGAGGTTGGAGTAGCCAGGAGGAAGGCATGGCCAGCCGTTGAGAAATGCTTGTTGAAGTTTTCGATTATCATGGATTTATCGGTGGTGACCGTTTTACCTAGCCTCAGTGCAGTGGTGGGAGGAGGCGCTCTTGTTCTCCATGGACATTAGTGTCCCAGAACCTTTTGGGGTTAGAGCTACAGGATGCAAATTTCTGCTTGAAATAGCTGGCGTTTGCTGACTGTGTGTATTGGTTCCTGACTTCCCTGAACAGTTGCATATCGCAGGGACTATTCGATGCTATTGCAGTCCACCCCAGGCTGTTTTTGTGCTGGTCGAGGGCAGTCAGGTCTGGAGTGAACTAGGGGCTATACATGTTCTTAGTTCTGCATTTTTTGAATGGAGCATGCTTATCTAAGATGGTGAGGAAGTTTCTTTTAAAGAATGACCAGGCATCCTCAACTGACGGGATGAGGTCAATATCCTTCCAGGATACCCGGGCCAGGTAAATTAGAAAGGCCTGCTCGCAGAAGTGTTTTATGGAGCGTTTGATAGTGATTAGGGGTGGTCGTTTGACTGCGGACCCATAGCGGATACAGGCAATGAGGAAGTGATCGCTGAGATCCTGATTGAAGACAGCGGAGGAGTATTTGGAAGGCCAGTTGGTCAGGATAACGTCTTTGAGGGTGCCCTTGTTTACAGATTTAGGGTTGTACCTGGTGGGTTCCTGTGAGATTGAGGGCATCTAGCTTAGATTGTAGGACTGCCGGGGTGTTAATAAGCATATCCCAGTTTAGGTCACCTAACAGAACATACTCTGAAGCTAGATGGGGGGCGATCAATTCACAAATGGTGTCCAGGGCACAGCTGGGAGCTGAGGGGGGTCGGTAGCAGGCGGCAACAGTGAGAGACTTATTTCTGGAGAGATTCATTTTTTAAATTAGAAGTTCAAACTGTTTGGGTATGGACCTGGAAAGTATGACATTACTTTGCAGGCTATCTCTGCAGTAGACTGCAACTCCTCCCTCTTTGGCAGTTCTATCTTGACGGAAAATGTTATAGTTGGGTATGGAAATCTCCGAATTTTTGGTGGCCTTCCTAAGCCAGGATTCAGACACAGCAATGACATCAGGGTTGGCAGAGTGTGCTAAAGCAGTGAGTAAAACAAACTTAGGGAGGAGGCTTCTGATGTTGACATGCATGAAACCAAGGCTTTTTCGATCACAGAAGTCAACAAATGAGGGTGCCTGGGGACACGCAGAGCCTGGGTTTACCTCCACATCACCTGCGGAACATAGGAGAAGTAGGGTGCGGCTAACAGCTATCAAAACTGGTCGCCTAGAGCGTTGGGGACAAAGAATAAAAGGAGCAGATTTCTGGGCGTGGTAGAGTATATTTAGGGCATAATGCGCAGACAGGGGTATGGTGGGGTGTGGGTACAGCGGAGGTAAGCCCATCCATTGGGTGATGATAAAAGAGGTTCTATCTCTGGACATGCTGGTTCTAATGGGTGAGGTCACCACATGTGTGGGAGGTGGGACAAAGGAGGTATCGGAGGTATGAAGAGTGGAACTAGGGGCTCTATTGTAAACTAAAACAATGATAACTAACCTGAACAACAGTATACAAGACATTTGACATTTGAGAGAAACATACAGCGAGGCATAAAGTAATCGCAGGTGTTGATTGGGAGAGCTAGCTAAAACAGCAGGTGAGACAACAACAGCGAATCAGCTAACACAACAACAGCAGGTAAAATGGCGATGACTAGGCTGCGTCGACAGAGAATCCAAGCCAGATGGCGAAAGAGGTATTGTGGAATTTAGTTTGCTGGCCGGGAGATGTGCCTGGCTCACGGCTAACTGGTGCTAGCTTCGTGGCAGTGGCGTTAGTCACTATATCCAATCGGGAGCAGCGGTGATCCGGTGCCAAGGTCCAGAGTTTACAGCAAGGATCCGGAGGAGTATTGGGCTCTAGCCGCGTATGAGTGGGGTTCGGGTGAACAGCTGAGTAGGCCGGGAGGTGGTAAAAGCCGCAAGCAGTGGCTGACAATGACTAAATAGCTTGTAGCTAATTAGCTGGTTAGCTGCTGGAGGTTCTTGAATGTGTTCTAAAATTTAAAATAATAGCGATTCCGTATCACAATGGGTGAGTTATCAGGTTATTGGAAGGTATAATCTAATTAAAAATTGAAAAGAGATTGAAAATAAATTGAAATATATATACAAAAAATACGGGCTCCCACGCCTCAGCGGGCTCGACGGGCTCCCACACCTCAGCGGGGATGACCGGTCCACTCCTGATCCCCGGGATCGTCCCTTTGGTTGGCGTCCTGCGGCTGGAGCCGAACGCGCCAGGGAGGGGGTACCGTCACGTATGCTCTCTCCAGCACTCTAGGTTACCATGCTCACCTGGACTCCATCACTTCCCTGATTACCTTCCCTATGTATGTCACTCCCTTTGGTTCCTTCCCGAGGAGTCGTTGTTTCAGTTTCATGCCTGTGCGCTGTTCGTGTTTTGTATTATATTTTCATTTATTAAATTATTCACTCCCTGAACTTGCTTCCTGACTCCCAGCGCACACGTTACATCTGTAGCAATAATAATGTTTGTTTCTAAATCAATTAAAATTCCAGCTTTTCCCGAGAGATTGCGCAAGACACAAACGTTTGCAGAAACAGGGCGTGCCACAAAACAGCAATTGTGTTCCACATTGGGACAGGGTGTAAAGAGACTTTTGAAATATCAAACCTCAACAAAACAACTGACTGGTGTGTGTAGTTTATGTAAGAGTTGGTGTTGGATGATGATGATTTTATACAGCATAGTATGCTAATAAAGCTGTTATCTATGAGTCACTTGTGTGAGATATTGGGCAATCTATTTACTCAGGTTTAGCACAAGTAGTACCCTATGTCTCTCTGTAAAGGAATGGAAATTACCGGATTTCACAAGACAAAGGTTTGAAGTGTCATGTTCCATACTGGGACATTCCATATTGGGACAGGGTGTAAAGAACCTTTAGAAATATCAAAGCTCAACAAAACAACTGACTGGTGTGCATAGTTTATGCAAGAGGTGGTGTTGGGTGATGAATAATTCGTATCACATGTAAACAAGTTCTTCTCATGACATTTCGAGACATATGAAATCAGGAACAAAAGATAACAAATGCCATTTTGCTATACTGAATGTATTCCATTGCCATTTGAACTGGGCTCCAGCCACACGCATACCAATGATACAGAAGGTGAGTATGGGCCATGGGTCTTATAAGTTGCAGTTGTCCCAGTTGCAGCAGGTGACTCTCAGACCCTTGGTTACACCAAGCTTCAGGCACTCCATCATCTTGAAGCAGGACTTGTGGAAGGTGTTCTCTGGAGAAATAGAGAGACCAAGGTAGAGAGGGGGGGAGAGAGATGATGATGACGATACCCACTGGGAACAGACGTCAGTTCAGCATCTAGTTCTGATTACATTTGGTTGAGTTGTCAACTAACGGGAATTCAACATGAAATCAACAAGAAATGTCACCATGACATTGGATTTAGGTTAAAAGCTGGGTGAAAAAAAGAGGAAATGCCCTTACATTGATTAACTTTTGCAAATCCAATTAGTCATCACATAGATTTTTGGGGGGTTAAAATGGCGTGGAAACAACGTTGATTCAACCAGTTTTTGTCCAGTGGGTAATGACTGACGACTGAGTGATAATCTTGTAGGTCTACCTAGTAAATATATTTTTGTTGTGTGTGTGTGTGTGTGTGTGTGTCTTTGATTGATTTCTGGTCGGATTAATAAGGCACTGTGGCGACTCTGCAGTGATTGTGGCTATATGCCATGCCGACTGAATAGTGCTGGGACTCACCATAAGGGGAAGGCGTCCAGCTCAGGAGGACAGGTCTCCACAGTCTTCACACAATCACCACTGCCTGGTGTGGCCCGGATACAGTTATGGCACTGCAGGGCCTCACCTGAGAGAGGGGAGAGAGAAAGAGAGAGAGATAGAGAAACATGAACGAAAACTCAACCTTGAAAGTCACTGGCCATAGTCATAGTGTGTAGTCTAGTGCACACTATCGACCTACTATCAAGGTTTTTTTATCTGAACTTTTGGAAATAAAAACATTAGGATGGTTCAACATGAAGAGATGATATTTACCATAGATGACGGCCACCAGGAGTAGGAGACCAAAAGCAAAGACTTTCATGTTTGGATGTGGTTCTAGGAGATAGTAATATAATATGCCATTTAGCAGACGCTTTTATCCAAAGCGACTTACAGTCATGTGTGCATACATTCTACGTATGGGTGGTCCCGGGAATCGAACCCACTACCCTGGCGTTACAAGCGCCATGCTCTACCAACTGAGCTACAGAAGGACCACATATAGAAAGACACATTTCAACAGTATAACCTATATAGACACGAACGTTAACATATTGTTCAATGCCTGAAAGTCTTTGTGTCCAAGGCTCAGACAGACGTTTCAAACAGGTTCAAAAAGTGTGGGGTCAGTGCCCTTTCGCCCATCTTACCTTCTGGACCTCTGCAGGTTTCAGTGTAACTCTCCTTCCTCCGGCCCCTCCTGTTATACAGCAATATGAGACTGATAAAGACAGTGCTGTGGGTAAAGAACCAGATTTTTTTTTTTTTAAGTGTTATTTTTAAAGCAAGGACAATGGTGCAGTGTCAGACGTGAATACATACAGTACTGGAATGGGTAGCCTATCACTCAAATGAACGGATCATTGGGTTTAATATCCTGAACTGGCATCAGCTGTAATTGTGATGCACGCCCAATTTTTCAGTTTTTGATTTGTTAAAAAAGTTTGAAATATCCAATAAATGTCGTTCCACTTCATGATTGTGTCCCACTCGTTGTTGATTCTTCACAAAAAAATACAGTTTTATATCTTTATGTTTGAAGCCTGTAATGTGGCAAAAGGTCGCAAAGTTCAAGGGGGCCGAATACTTTCGCAAGGCACTGTAAATGTGGCACAACCAGTTATTGAGTGAAAGGGGTTATTTACTTTTTCACACAAGGCCATTGAGTGTTGCATAACTTTGTTTATGAAATAAATGAAATAAGTATATCATTGTTGTGTTATTTGTTCACTCAGGTTCCCTTTATCTAATATTAGGTTTTGGTTGAAGATCTGATAACATTCAGTATAAAAATATGTAACAATAGAGAAGATTAGAAAGGGGGCAAATACTTTTTTTACAGCACTGTACTGACAATATGCCAAATAAAATGGGACTACTGTACGTTCAAAACCGGTTAAAACAATAATGTTCTCACTTTATTTGTCACCCCCTGACCTTAGAGAGCGTTTTTATGTCTCTATTTGGGTTGGTCAGGGTGTGATTTGTGTGGGCATTCTATGTTCTTTATTTCTATGTTTTGGGTTTCTATGTTTTGGCAAGGATATGGTTATCAATCAGGGACAGCTGTCTATCGTTGTCTCTGATTGGGAATCATATTTAGGCAGCTTCTTTGGCCACCTTAGGTTGTGGGATGTGACGTTCGTTGTTCTTTTGGTTGGTGTTCAGATTACATAAAGTATCATGAACACGTACCATGCTGCACCTTGGTCCACTTCTTCCGACGAGCGTTACATTATTTGCTTCCAGAGAAATAGAATACAATACATATAGAATAAAATGGATATACAGTGGGGCAAAAAAAGTATTTAGTCAGCCACCAATTGTGCAAGTTCAATTGTGCAAGTTCAATTGTGCAAGATGAGAAATGCCTGTAATTTCCATCATAGGTACACTTCAACTAAGACAGACAAAATGAGGGGAAAAAATCCAGAAAATCACATTGTAGGATTTTTAAAGAATTGATTTACAAATTATGGTGGAAAATAAGTATTTGGTCAATAACAAAAGTTTCTCAATACTTTGTTATATACCCTTTGTTGGCAATGACAGAGGTCAGGCGTTTTCTCTAAATCTTCACAAGGTTTTCACACACTGTTTCTGGGATTTTGGCCCATTCCTCCATGCAGATCTCCTCTAGAGCAGTGATGTTTTGGGGCTGTTGCTGGGCAACACGGACTTTCAACTCCCTCCAAAGATTTTCTATGGGGTTGAGATCTGGAGACTGGCTAGGCCACTCCAGGACCTTGAAATGCTTCTTACGAAGCCACTCCTTTGTTGCCCGGGCGGTGTGTTTGGGATCATTGTTATGCTGAAAGACCCAGCCACGTTTCATCTTCAATGCCCTTGCTGATGGAAGGAGGTTTTCACTCAAAATCTCATGATACATGGCCCCATTCATTCTTTCCTTTACACGGATCAGTCGTCCTGGTCCCTTTGCAGAAAAACAGCCCCAAAGCATGATGTTTCCACCCCCATGCTTCACAGTAGGTATAGTGTTCTTTGGATGCAACTCAGCATTCTTTGTCCTCCAAACACGACGAGTTGGGTTTTTACCAAAAAGTTATATTTTGGTTTCATCTGACCATATGACATTCTCCCAATCTTCTTCTGGATCATCCAAATGCTCTCTAGCAAACTTCAGACGGGCCTGGACATGTACTGGCTTAAGCAGGGGGACACGTCTGGCACTGCAGGATTTGAGTCCCTGGCGGCATAGTGTGTTACTGATGGTAGGCTTTGTTACTTTGGTCCCAGCTCTCTGCAGGTCATTCACTAGGTCCCCCCGCGTGGTTCTGGGATTTTTGCTCACCGTTCTTGTGATAAGATCTTGTGTGGAGCCCCAGATCGAGGGAGATTATCAGTGGTCTTGTATGTCTTCCATTTCCTAATAATTGCTCCGAAAGTTGATTTCTTCAAACCAAGCTGCTTACCTATTGCAGATTCAGTCTTCCCAGCCTGGTGCAGGTCTACAATTTTGTTTCTGGCGTCCTTTGACAGCTCTTTGGTCTTGGCCATAGTGGAGTTTGGAGTGTGACTGTTTGAGGTTGTGGACAGGTGTCTTTTATACTGATAACAAGTTCGAACAGGTGCCATTAATACAGGTAACGAGTGGAGGACAGAGGACCCTGTGAGAGCCAGAAATCTTGCTTGTTTGTAGGTGACCAAATACTTATTTTCCACCATAATTTGCAAATAAATTCATAAAAAATCCTACAATGTGGGGCCTCCCAGGCTCTGTCGTAACCGGCCGCGACCGGGAGGTCCGTGGGACGATGCACAATTGGATTAATCCTAAATTGTATTGTCATAAATTGAACATCACTGGCTACATAAAGGGCTACATAAATCTGATTTGATATTTTCAGTCTCTAAATCTAAGAAACAACAAATTGATTCATTACGTAAACTAGATTTGGTTATTTCAATACTTAGCTTTCTGTGGGATACAATGCTTTCAGAAATTATTCATACTCCTTGAAAATTGAAAATGGTTTAAATCTGTTTTTTTTTTCATTACCCATCTACACACAATTCCCCATAACTAAAAATGAAAACATGTTTTCAGAAATGTTTGCACATTTATTGAAAATGAAATACAGAAATATCTCGTTTACATAAATATTCACAACCCTGATTCAATACAAGTTAGAATCACTGTTGGCAACAATTACAGCTGTGAGTCTTTCTGGGTAAGTCTCTAAGAGCTTTGCACACCTGGATTGTACAATATCTGCACATTGTTCTTTAAAAAATTCTTCAAGCATAGATTTTCAAGTCAAAACTGTAACTAGGCAACTCAGCAATATTCAATGTTGTCTTGGTAAGCAACTGCAGTGTATATTTGGCCTTGTGTTTTATGTTTTTGTCCTGCTGAAAGGTGAATTTGTCTCCCCATGGTCTGTTGAAAAGCAAACTGAACCAGGTTTTCCTCTAGGATTTTGCCTATGCTTGGCTCTATTCCGTTTATTTTTACACTTAAAAACTCCATCGTCCTTGCCAAAGACAAGCATACCTATAACCTGTTGCAGCCACCACCATGCTTGAAAATATGAGTGTTATTCAGTGATGTGTTGGATTTGTCCCAAACAACACTCTGTATTCAGGACATAAACGTAACTTATTTGCAGGTTTAATTTAGTGCCTTATTGCTAACAGGATGCATGATTTGAAATGTTTTTTATTCTGAACAGGTTTTCATCTATTCACTCTGTCATTTAGGTTGGTATCGTGTTAGGAAGGACACCTGTCTTTGTAGTGACCAGGGCTGGATATAGCTTTTTTGGGCCCTAAGCGAGATTTGGTTGAGGAGCCCCGTCAGCAAGAGGGCAAAATGTTTTAGTAGCCCCCCCTCTTGACGGCAGAGAGAAAAATGTACGTTTTAAAGTTAATTTGCAATTCTACCCGTTTTGTCATGAGGCATACAGAAAATGTTGCAGTTTTAAAACACATTTTCTGCAGTGCTACACATTTTGTCATGGGGTGGAGAGAAAATGTAGCAATTTTATAACAGATTTCAAATAATTCTGCTAATTTTGCAATTTGGCAGAGATACATTCTGCATTTTTAAAGCACATTTCCTTCAATTCTACCCATGTGGAGACTTAACCTAATGATGAACCTCGTATTCATAATTTTCAGCAACAAACCAGTGTCTACATACAGTGCCTTTAGAAAGTATTCAGAGCCCTTGACTTTTTCCACATTTTGTTAAGTTAGAGCCTTATTCTAAAATGGATTTTAAAAATCTTTAGCAATCTACACACAATACCCCATAATGACAAAGCAAAAACAGGTTTTTAGACATTTTTGCAAATGTATTAAAAATAAAAAACAGAAATACCTTATTGAGATGTTTCTACAACTTGATTGGAGTCCACCTGTGGTAAATTCAATTGATTGGACATGATTTGGAAAGGCACACAACTGTCTATATAAGTTCCCACAGTTGACAGTGCATGTCAAAGCAAAAACCAAGCCATGACAGAAGGAATGTCCGTAGAGCTTTGAGACAGGATTTTGTCAAGGCACAGATCTAGGGAAGGGTAGCAAAAAATGTCTGCAGCATTGAAGATCCCCAAGAACACAGTGGCCTCCATCATTCTTAAATGGAACAAGTTTGGAACCACCAAGACTGTTGGTTCCTAGAGCTGGCCACCCAACCAAACTGAGCAATTGGGGGAGAAGGGTCTTGGTCAGGGAGGTGACCAAGAACCTGATGGTTCCTCTGTGGAGATAGGAGAACCTTCCAGAAGGACAACCATCTCTGCAGCACTGCACCAATCAGGCCTTTATGGTGACCAGACGGAAGCCACTCCTCAGTTTGTTTGCACATGACAGCCGACTTGGTTTTTGCCAAAAGGCACCTAAAGACTCTCAGACCATGAGAAACAAGATTCTCTTGATCTGATGAAACCAAGATTGGACTCTTTGGCCTCAATGCCATTCGTCACGTCTGGAGGAAACCTGGCACCATCCCTATGGGAAAGCTGTGGGGATGTTTTTCAGCAGCAGGGTCTGGGAGTCTAGTCAGGATCGAGGCAAAGATGAACAGAGCAAAGTACAAAGAGATCCTTGATGAAAACATGCTCCAGAGGGCTCAGGACCTCAGACAGGGATGAAGGTTCCCCTTCCAACAGGACAACAACCCTAAGCACACAGCCAAGACAATGCAGGTGTGGCTTCGGGACAAGTCTCTGAATGTCCTTGAGTGGCCCGGTAAGAGCCCGGATATCAAACATCTCTGGAGAGACCTGAAAATAGCTGTGCAGCAACACTCCCCATCCAACCTGACAAAGGTTGAGAGGATCTGCAGAGAAGAATGGGAGAAACTCCCTAAATACAGGTGTGCCAAGCTTGTAGCGTCATACCCAAGAATAATCAAGGCTGTAATCACTGCCCAAGGTGCTTCAACAAAGTACTGAGTAAAGGGTCTGAATACTGATGTAAATGCATATTTATTTTTTTTATTTTTAAGAAATAAGCAAAAAATTCTATAAACCCGTTTTGGCTTTGTCATTATGTGGTATTGTGTGTAGATTAATGAGGGGAAAAAATAAAGGCAGTGAATGTGAAAACAGTGCGCGTCTATGATCTGTGGTTAAAAAGATAATGTCCTAAAACAAATGCTTCTCTGTGACATCACATGGTAGGATTAGAAGTACAAAACAGTGATTTTCAAAACCTGGATGTCACGGTGGTATGAAGAGAGTCGGGAGACAGGCACAGGAATGTGTAATAGGGTTTTTTATTAATCCCAAATTACAAAGTGCCGTGTAAGGGCACGGCGACGAAGACCAAACAAACACGCAATAAAAACAGAGGGTTGAAACCCATACAAAAGAGAGAGGAGTACCTTGAATAAATACACACACGTACAATGATTAACCCACAGGATGAGACCTGTAATCATCTGCGCAATCCACAAGGGCACGAAAGCCAAAACACACAGCACAGGTACACACACAGCACCAGCAGACATAGTAACAATAATCGACAAGACTATGGAAACCAAAGGGCACATATATTCAAATACTAATCAGTGAGAATAAGGGACAGGTGTGCGTGATGAAAGTTCCGGAGGGATTCGTGACACCTGAACGAGTATCTAGCACAAGGTAGGGTATTTTCTTGCTCCCCACATCACCTTGAATCTCATATTGCTTAAAAAAAATTACCTTTTGATGATGTCATCAGGTAGAACATTTCAACTTTATATTTAATTCTACAAAACATAGAAATGAGCCAATTTCACATATGTTGACACTGGTATTGTGCTAACCCTAACATGCAAATGAGGTTGAAAAGTTGCCCTTTAAAGCAAATTACCTGCAATTCTAATAATTTTGCCATGGGGCAGAGATTCTTTTTTAAAACAGCACATTTTATTTGCTGAAGCACCCACCCATAGCACGCGCTCCAGCAGGTATATTTCACGGGTCACCTCCAAAGCCTATTCCTCCTTTGGTCGCCTTTCCTTCCAGTTCTCTGCTGCCAATGACAGGCACGAACTGCAATAATCACTGCAGCTGGAGACTCATATCTGCTTCACTTGCTTTAAGCACCAGCTGTCAGAACAGCTCACAGATCACTGCACCTGTAAATAGCTCATCTGTAAATAGCCCATCCAACTACGTCATCCCCATACTGTTATTTATTTTGCTCCTTTGCACCCCAGTATCTCTACTTGCACACTCATCTTCTACACACCTATCACTCCAGTGTTTAATTGGTATATTGTAATTATTTCGCCACTATGGCCTATTTATTGCCTTACCTCCCTTATCCTACCTCATTTGCACACACTGTATATATACTTTTTCTATTGTATTATTGAATGTATGTTTGTTTATTCCATGTGTAACTCTGTGTTGTTGTTTGTGTCGCACTGCTTTGCTTTATCTTGGCCAGGTCGCAGTTGTAAATGAGAACTTGTTTTCAACTAGCCTACCTGGTTAAATAAAAATAAATAAATAACAAATTTAATGCAGTTGTACACATTTGCCATGGGGCACAGAGATATTTTTGCCGTTTTAAAGAAAGTTTTCTGCAGTTCTACACTTTTGCCATGCAGTGGAGAGAAAATGTTGAAATGTTATAACACGTTCTATGCAATTCTACTCATTTTGCCATGTGGCAGACAGAACTATTTGCCGTTTTAAAGCCAATTTACTGCATTTCTACAAACATGCCCCAAGTTTAGATAACTGGCCAGTCAAACTTAGCAATCTAAAAATTGTTAGCTGACATAGCTAATTGAGTGACTGTCAGTGACAGACAAAACAATATTTTGAACTTGCACCTTGTGTATTCGGCTATTCTAACTCGCAACAATAAGTTCAGACCCCGACTGAGTTCCAAAAAAAACAAACATAAACGACTGATTATGTTACTTATGCCTGGAGCCGGCCTTGGTAGTGACTTGGTGTATTGATACACCATCCAAAGTGTAATTATAATTATAATTACAACTTCACCATGCTCAAAGGGACATTCAATGTCTGCTTTTTAAAGTTTTTACCCATCTACCAATAGGTGCCCTTCTTTGCGGGGCATTGGAAAACCTCGCTGGTCTTTGTGTTTGAATCTGTGCTTAGAATTCACTTTATGTGTGGGGTACAGAGACGAGGTCTTTTAAAAATCATGTTAAACAATATTATTGCACACAGTGAGTCCATGCAACTTATGTGACTTGTTAAGCTAATTTGTACTCCTGAACGTATTTAGGCTTTCAACAACAAAGGGGTTGAATACTTATTGACTCAAATGGAAGGCTGACATTTCAGCTTTTCATTTTTAAATCATTTATAAACATTTTGAAAAAACGTGATTCCATTTTAAAATGATGGGGTCTTGTTTGTAGGCCAGAGACACAAAATCTCAACTTAATCACTTTTAAAGTCAGACTGCATCACAACAAAATGTGGAAAAAGTCAAGGGTTGTGAATATTTTTCTGAATGCACTGTATATCCCCAAAGCAAAGGACCAAATGTACAACCATGCTAAATGTTGTTCCATTCTTGCAATTACATTTATAACCACTGGAGGGCACTATTAACACACTAATATCCACTGAGAATGACAGATAGACAGTCTTCTGTGTCATAATTATGGTTTTATCCAGACAAAACCAGTTTACCCGAGATGTGTACACATATAATAGAACACAAAATGTATTAACACACATTTATTACTTTGCTTACAACTGTTTTGTTCCTTCAATTTCTTAGTTAAGCTCTGTGCTTTGTGCTCTCTGGAGTAGCACTGTACTAATTAATGATAACACAGCTATAAATGACTTATATAAAATAAATAGTGAAATAGTAGCAAAGCAAAATAATATTCAAATGTGAAAATTAGATTTCATCGTCTAGGCCACAACATATCCAGTGCACTCATGCACACACAAACACACACACACACCACAATTGTGTGTTTAAAGTGTTTTGAGAAGTACACAACTACATCCAGTGAGCACTGATAAGTCAAAATTGTGAAGGTTCATAAATGTACATTCAAATAAAGACATTTGGTGTGTTCAATAAGCTTACAATGCAGTTATTTAACATGCTTGTTCGGAGATTATAAAGACATTCTCCCTGTATAAGCTATGGGGCTACACATTGGCTGCCTCCCAGGCTTTGACACAATGTCTGGAGTCCCTTTGCCAGCTGCTATGCATTTGGAATCTCTCTTTCTCTCTCTGTATCTCTTTCCTCACTTTCCCTTCTTCTCTCTGTTGTCTGACAGGCCCACTGATTCCAACACAAACAGACACATCCTCTCCCCTCCTCCTGTTGTCCTGGCCACGGCCACCAGTGGGAAGTTAAGTAGTAAATCCCACCGGTCCTTCACCCTGAGGATGAGTTGATGGAAGCGGTCCACATGTTCAAAGCTGGCATTGTCTGTGACAGAGAACACGATGAGGAACCCGTCCCCAGTCCTCATGTACTGTTCCCTCATAGCACTGAACTCCTCTTGGCCTGCTGTATCCAGAACTGCAGAGACAAGCACGATCAGACAGGTCCCACATGTAACATCTACACTGAGAACAGTATTATGAATGATCCTGGTTATCCATAAATATGTGTAGCTGTGTGCTGATCCCTCAGATCTAACAATGGCTGCACAATAATATGATCCTTTTTTCTCCTTATCACAGAACATTCCATCGTGTTCTTCAGTACATTGGAAAGATTATTACGGGGAAAACGAGATAGTACTTTTGCCAGGTTAAGAGGTTGGGCTTCTTATTTGTAATGTATGTGCTATCTATAAATCCATTTTCCGTCCAATATGGCCCACTGGGCATCAATCTCAGTGTGTTTGAGGTAGGAGTCCTCGATGGTGGGGTCGTAATCAGGGACAAAGATCTTCTGCTAGAAATGAATGGTGAGAGCACTCTTCCCCACTCCCCCATCCCCCACCACTACCAGCTTATACGTGGGGAGATTGTCGCTGAGAACAGTGCTCGTTGCCATAGTGACAGCCATGCTATACCTGGAACACAGAGGGAAGACGGAAGATGGTGTATGTCTAAACTGATGCCATTTAGAATGGGCTTTTTGGCCCTCTCTTGCTCTGGACAAAAAATACCTGACAAAAATCACAAATGAAATGCCACAGGTAATAGTGTGGTAATAGAATACATCTTAAAATGAATATTATAAAAGCAGAGATCCTTATGGTAATCATAATGTTTTATCTTCCATTCCTTATATAGTTGCTTACTCACTGGGCATAAAACAGTATCATTCTTATGTTGGAATACCCACACCTTCTCACTGAAAACATCAAACACTCAAACAAGGCTGAGGTCTGTACTGTAGCTGTCTATCCCTCGTCTGCTGGATCTTCACTGACGTACTTAAGTCAGGGAATCACCCACCCACACACACACGCCATGAGTAAGCAAACCCAGCCTGCAGCTCCATACAATGGCACTGGCCTAACAGGATGAGGTCACACAGAGAGTTCTTCCTTCCTGCAGTCAACAATGGCGGGATGTGGATGGTTTCCTTTCTCAGTGGATACTGTAGCCTGTGTCCCTGGCCAAAGCAGGAAAGGGACCCAGATGCCCGTGGAACTTACAGGCCCTCCAGAACAATGTTGTAGCCAGAGAATGGGCCAAGGGCTGACCAACTCCAACAATTCTCAGTCAAACCTGGGGGCTGGGGGAGACCCTAATTCTGAGGGGTACTTCTCTGAGTTCCAAGGGGTATCATATTCTCTAGGGCAGGGTTCCCCAACTGGCGGCCTGTGGGCCAGATTTGGCCCACATGGGGGGGGGGATTTGTCCCCAAAGTGTTCAGGGAACAACAAAAATACGTTTTTTTTACATAAAAGACTGCAAAAACACAAGGAAATCAGCTTCAAGTTATTTTAATCTAAGAAATCTATTAAAGTATTCCCACGCATAATAGAGAGACACGTGATCTCATTCAAATGTTAGCAAGGTTTGTGTACAATTTGATGTCTACAAATTATTTGCAATTATGTTCCAGCCCCCCGCCCACCCGCTCAACAAAAACATCGGCCCACGGCTGAATCTAGTTGATGATCCCTGCTCTAGGGTCGTTATGAAAATACTTTTTTTTTTTTAAGTATTCAAGATAGGCCTTTAAGTTATTTTTCAGTTATATGTCATCAAAGGCTGTACTAATGTCATATTATGTAGGCCTACCTGCAGAACACAACCTTTTGATCAAGAGGACTAATAATGTATGTAGTCTAACGTGGGTGAATCCTTATTTCTCAGACACATTTCGCGCACACGTTCACCTCATTTGTGATCAGTCAGATCTGTGACTCATAAATCCCCATTCATCTGTGATTCACAAATCCCATAACCCCACTGAACACTTTAGTTTTTATTGTGCCATATTCGACCCAATAACAAGGTTGAACAATTATTTGCTTAGGCATAACCAGATAAAGTGGGATCTCGTATTGTAAAATGCCTCGCCATACCATATTATGCCAAGGTATAATTTGACTTTCACACACATTTCAGTAGGATACAGCTAGTTGTGACTTTACATCTGAAAACACCAGACATCTCAAAGCAACGCAATCTGTAGTAGCCGATTAAATAAAAAAAAGTTTACCCCAATATATTTACTGTAAAGTCGCCTGCATGAAGTCACATTTCTTGCCTTCTCATGTTGACTTCATTCAGATCTGTACATTTATATCCAATCAATTTCATATCACAGCTGCTGGAAAAGCCAGCATCTGCCACAAAAAATGGAACAGTTACTTTGCGTTACAACAGCTGATACGATAGGTTTGCTCCAAGCGGGAGAAGGGGGGGTCAACATTTCTTAATGGAAAATAAGCCACTATTTTAATGATTATAGGTCACATTTAGAGTTTGTCGGGCTTAATTTAAGTGCTTACATTATTGACTTCAATGTGTTATGTTTTTTAGCCTGCCAGTTTTGGAGGGTACGTAAAACAATATTTGAACAGGAGCCCCCTGATGTAGAAATGGAGCATTCCACAATGTCTCAAATCCAGATGTGATCATATACAAATAATGTAAGTAATTTTCAACCAATGTATAGCCTATTGCTTATTTACAACGTATATATAAACTATCTACAAAAACGAATAAAGAACCATGTATTAACAACTTACAAACTCCATGAATAATTTTAAGTATGCAACACCTTAATGTTACTTACGATTTACCTACAAGTGGGCAGTTCTAGATGAGGATGTACAATATCAGAGTTTCTGCACTTCATTTTGAAACTCCTTTCGATATACACGTTATTACCATTCATCTCAAATAGAAGTGGCATGAACATAGAATTGGCCACAAGATGGGAGTATAGGATATTTAATTGCAAAGGTAGATAAACGTTTAATAAGCGTTTAATATATCACACACAAACTACCTTTATGGAAAAATATTTGAAGTTACGTACAATCTAATAATATTAGTATTAATATTTGATATTTTTCTCATTTCTCACAATGTAGGCAGCACGCGCGTGCGTGTTGTGAAACCTGCGCCTCAAATTGCCACGCCTACTAGTTTGACAGACATCACCCCCGTTCAAAAAAAAATCTGTTGTGGAGTTTACGCCATATTTCGTTGCTGCCCCATGGTTTATGCTGAACGGTTTAAATGATCAACGTCTTCAAACGAGGTTGTATTTGAATTGAAACTGCAGTTTGGGGACCGCGGAAAGGAAGTTCTGTTTTTGTGTGGTCATACCTACCTGCTTGTGCTTGCCTTGCTCGCATTACAATGGTTGCGTCCTGTATTGACGTTTGCCTGGGTCCATCATCGCTGTGGTGCTGAAAAGAAACGAACCTGTGCGGCCGAAACGAACCTGTGCGGCCGTAGCGAGTGTATGCTGCTGCGAAGGATGAGGAGGTTTTTCTGTGGATCTGCAGCGGTTGAATTGCACCACCTCGCCCACTTATTGCTGTGTTCTTGATTTTATCCCCCAAAACCTGGACTCTACCGGCGCAGTTTATGAAGGTAACGTTAAGCAACCTGCATAATAATAACGTCATGCCATGGTTAGCTTGCTAGCTTGCATAGCACAGCTGTTGTAGCAAGTTAGCTAACTAGATGTTAATCTATCCAGAGACAGTATAGCTACACCTGTACGTTAGCTGATGCTAGTCTTAGTGACAGTGACAACTATTTGATGGCCTGGTGGTTGGCTTTCTAGCTAACTAACATCAATGTGTTGTTCTTTTTTCTCTGTCATATGCCAGTTGACAGCCATATGGGCTACAGTTAACTAGAATAGAATGAAACAACAGAATAGAGTGTGCATTTCTAACCTATGGCATGTTTTGGGAGAGGGAGGGAGTGTAGGACAGGGGAGAAGGTAGAGGCTAAATATATGTCTGGGTCAATAGATGGATAAACCTGTTTCTTGAATCAGTACACAGAGAGACCCCACTGATTCTGATTACAGGTAGGCTACACACTGGTTTAGCTGGTTGACATAATAAACTCCACTCAGATTTCATACAAGTCCTGTTTGCCTGTAATAATGCATTTATGACACGTATTCATGTTGTATTCATGCTGCTGGATGCAAGACCCAGTGCTCGGTTCCTATCACAAGAAATGTGGAAGCTCTAGTCTAGTGCACTGAATGACTTCATAGAAACACTCGGCTTCTAATCTACCTGCTGCTACAAAGAAAGACTGAGTGAATAGAGCTTCGCCGAAATGGCATTGTCCCTGGAATCTATAGATTCCCCAGTGATGTCATCATGATATTTCCTTCTCTGCCTCCTTTGCTGACCCTGACCATAGTGGAATATAGAGCTAGAGGAGCAGCCATTTGCTATCACATAATCTCTCTCTCTCTCTCTCTCTCTCTCTCTCTCTCTCTCTCTCTCTTTCTCTCTCTTTCTCTCTCTCTCTCTCTCTCTCTCTCTCTCTCTCTCTCTCTCTCTCTCTCTCTCTCTCTCTCTCTCTCTTTCTCTCTCTCTCTCTCTCTCTCTCTCTCTCTCTCTCTCTCTCTCTCTCTCTCTCTTTCTCTCTCTCTCTCTTTCTCTCTCTCTCTCTCTCTCTCTCTCTCTCTCTCTCTCTCTCTCTCTCTCTCTCTCCATCTCTCTGTATCCTCCATCTCTCTCTCTGTCTGTCTAAAGCAGCCTCACACTTTTAGAGACTGGGTCAGTTGTTATCAAGTGCAAGGCTTTTGACAGTGCAGTGAATGAGAGTGATGGAGTACATGGGATTTGTTGGGGGAGAAGGGGGGGGGGTGCTGCAGACAATGGAAAAGTGTGTGGTAAATGACATAAAACACATATGTGCTCATGAAGCTTTAAAACAGGATGAGTCACTAGGGTGTCTACACTGTAGTGTCCCCACCTCCGTGGTTGGGGGTGGTGAGTAAGTAGCTACACTGCTGCTGGGACTAAATATTATAATTAATGAGATCGATAGCAACAACCACCTCTGGAGCTTTAAGAACGGGAGAGAGAGGCAGGAAGGAAGGAATCATTATGCACAATTCTGTGTTGACATAATTGATAGCCTATGTTGCACAGGAGTGCAGGTGATTTTTATTTGCGACCCAAAAGCCTTTTCAGAGTAAATCTCTTGTGTCATGAACAATGTTGTTTAGATTTGTGCCCAGGGTTAAATGGCTTGTTAGCTACTGTTGGCTTTAGCCTCACAAAGCTACGAAGGCTTGCTAGACCACGCACAGAAAAACTGAGAATAGTGGAAAGAGAGAAAAAAAGAGCGCAATACGCTCTCTAGTGTCACGCATGAGTGTGTGATCTGAGATGCATGTGTGGCGCTCCACATTTGATCTAATGATGGCAGCCCACCAAATGGCATCCTATTCCCTACATAGTGCACTACTTTTGACCAGAGCCCTATGGTGAATAGGGTGCCATTTGGGATACATCTGTGGTGAGTGAGGTCTGCAGAGTGGAAGATCTGAGAGGAAGGGGAACTCCCTTTGTGTGTGGAACATAACCTATCTGGGTTGTGTTCAGTAGGCCACATTGTAGCAAAACGTGTTGAAACGAAAATGAGTGTTTGTTATAGAGGTCGACCGATTAATCGGAATGGCCGATTAATTAGGGCCGATTTCACGTTTTCATAACAATCGGAAATCTGTATTTTTGGACACCGATTTGGCCGATTTCTTATTATTTTTTACATCTTTATTTATTATTATTTTTTACACCTTTATTTAATCTTTATTTAACTAGGCAAGTCTTATTTTCAATGACGGCCTAGGAACGGTGGGTTAACTGTTTTCACCTTGTCAGCTCAGGGGATCCAATCTTGCAAACTTATAGTTAACTAGTCCAACACTATAACCACCTGCCTCTCGTTGCACTCCACAAGGAGACTGACTGCCTGTTACGCAAATGCAGTAAGCCAAGTTAAGTTGCTAGCTAGCATTAAATGTGGTGCGTATCGTTGCTCCAATGTGTACACAACCATGAACATCATTGCCTTTATTAAAATCAATACACAGAAGTATATATTTTTAAACTTGCATATTTAGCTAAAAGAAATCCAGGTTAGCAGGCGATATTAACCAGGTGAAATTGTGTCACTTCTCTTGCGTTCATTGCACGCAGTCAGTGTATATGCAACCGTTTGGGCCGCCTAATTTGCCAGAATTTTACGTAATTATGACATAACATTGAAGGTTGTTCAATGTAACAAGAATATTTAGACTTATGGATGCCACCCGTTAGATAAAATACGGAATGGTTCTGTATTTCACTGACATAATAAACGTCTTGTTTTCGAAATGATAGTTTCCGGATTCGACCATATTAATGACCTAAAGCTCATATTTCTGTGTGTTGTTATGTTATAACTAAGTCTATGATTTGATAGATCAGTCTGCCTGAGCGGTGGTAGGCAGCAGCAGGCTCGTAAGCATTCATTCAAACAGCACTTTCGTGCGTTTTGCCAGCAGCTCTTCGTTGTGCGTCAAGCATTGAGCTGTTTATGACTTCAAGCCTATCAACTCGCGAGATGAGGCTGGTGTAACCGAGGTTAAATGACGAGCTAGTTAGCGGGGTGCGCGCTGCATGGGTAACGCTGCTTCGAGGGTGGCTGTTTTCGTTGTGTTCCTGGTTCGAGCCCAGGGAGGAGCGAGGAGAGGGACGGAAGCTATACTGTTACACTGGCAATACTAAAGTGCCTATAAGAACATCCAATTGTCAAAGTTTAATGAAATACAAATGGTATAGAGAGAAATAGTCCCATAATTCCTATAACAACTACAACCTAAAACCTCTTACCTTGGAATATTGAAGACTCATGTTAAAAGGAACCACCAGCTTTCATATGTTCTCATGTTCTGAGCAAGGAACTTAAACGTTAGCTTTCTTACATGGCACATATTGCACTTTTACTTTCTTCTCCAACACTTTGTTTTTGCATTATTTAATCCAAATTGAACATGTTTCATTATTTATTTGAGGCTAAATTGATTTTATTGATGTATTATATTAAGTTAAAATAAGTGTTCATTCAGTATTGTTGTAATTGTCTCTGATTTCTGTTTTATAACCCATAGTGATTACTGTATCAGATAGGTAATGCTGTCCTGTTGAACTTGGTGTGAAAACACTAAAGACAACGGTAGGCCAATATATCACCTAATGGATCTGTAAAGCAATGTGTATCCTACTTTATTCAGGAGTTGGGTTACTAACTTCGGTCTAGGGCCTAGGAGTTGCATTGGGATTCAAGGTAGGCTAGCTCCTCTGCATTTGGCATGGTGTCTGTCTGGTCTCTCCACCCAGCTCCAGCAATTCAGAGCTGTGGCTCTATTACTGAAAGGTCACTCAGCCCCATAGACTCAGCCTATGATTTGGACTCTGTTATGGGGGGGTGGTGTTGGCAGGCGAGCCAGGTTGGAAGCGGGTTACACTGACACACAGTCTATCTGCTCCCATCCCTCAAGTTCATGGCTATTGGATGGGACCCACCCTCCACTCAAGGCTAGCTGCCATGGCCATTCACTGCCAACTTTGTGTGGTTGTCCTGGATGCTAGAGTGACAGAAAGTGCAGTAAACGAACACAGTGACAGACAGTAAAGGTCAAAGTAGGTATTTATGGATCAGTATGTTAACTAGGATTCTGCTGTGACTTCCATGTGTTGACATCTGCACACTGAAGATGATGTTTTTGGACTGCAACTTTGTTCAAAGGAGGGCCTACATTGTAAATAACCTTAGTCTTTTTCTTTCTTTTTTTTTACACCCTTTTTTCTCCCCAATTTCGTGGTATCCAATTGTTAGTAGTTACAGTCTTGTCTCATCGCTGCAACTCCCGTACGGACTCGGGAGAGGCGAAGGTCGAGAGCCATGCTGTCAGGGCGTTTTATTAAACCAGCTCACAAATCACAGGACACTGGACTACAGCAGTAGCCACAAAACCCCACTCAGACACAGTCCAGGGAAAAGCAAGCCTTCGTTAAACATGAACTAAAGAAAACGCATCCCAAACTAACTGACAGTCAAACGAAAACAATCCCGCACAAAAACCCAAATGAAATGTCGAGATAAATACCCCCCCAATGAACCAAAATGAAACCAGGTGAAACACAAAACAGACATAACCAAAAGAAAAGGAAAAAGGATCGGTGGCAGCTAGTAGCTACTAGACCAGCGCCACCCGGGAATAACCTTAGTCCTGAGACTCGTTGGGACATTTGGCCTTTTTCTGTTGGTAAGCGATAGTAAACAAAAAGGGTCATTTCCTGAATAGACTTGAATAGATAATAAGGTATGGTTCAAGCCAGGACAGCTCCACTCCCTAGATATTGTTTAGGCCTAGTTTGACCATTTCATTCAAGCATTCAGAACATGGAAAACATAGACAAAGTGCATGTGAACTGTTAAAAACATTAAATAATGGGAATGATAAACATGGTAGAATAATAGCTAGTAGGTTTTTGAAGCGTCTGATCCCTGATCCCCCTGCTTTAACCTCTCTCTGACTGTGAGGAGTTGAGACCCGTGACATGGTATTGACCCATGTGGGCGTCTTTGAGAGGGGGCCAGTGTGACAACACCGTACAGCGCCTCAGCGTGTCTTTGTGTGTTGCACTGTGACATTCACAGGAACACCATTGTCACTGACAAAAGCCCTGCTGCTGGTGTGGCCATGGTTTATTTCGGGACCTTTCTGTGTGCAGTCAATGGATGATGTCATGCAGAGGAAAGGTCAAAGGTGACATAGCCTATCCTAGTTGTTTTAAAACTCTTTCTATGTTTCTGCAGTCACTTTTCTCCCTAATATTTGATATGATTGTGAAATATGATTTTAATAATTATCATCCTTCCTTCCCCCTGTTATTACAACTTTATAAATCAGAATTAGGCCTAACAGCATCCATCCGTGCGTGCATGCGTGCGTGTGGACTCTGGTAGGGACGTGAAGACTGCTAACCCTCCTGGGGAAGTCCTCTGTAGTGTGTGTAGCTCTCTTCCTCCCAGCGGTAGTGAACTGGGTCATGCCTCACTGAATCACTGAATCCTTTCATCGTACTGCAGCCTGACTGTGAGAGCGTAGACCATAAAGGATCAAGGGCCTTGGATCTGCTAGGGATCTCTTTCTAGACAATACTAGAATGAAGTATGACATCCTCAGCATCAGTCACAGATTTAAGGAGGAGTGTGTTGTCTTACTTGACTCAAATATGCCGTTACCGACTGTTTAAATAAAAAGTGGTATAGTGGTGTTGAGGACGAGGCTAACCATTCGCCATTGCAGAATTTGTATTTTTTATTTAACGAGGCAAGTCAGTTAAGAACAAATTCCTACCCCAGCCAAACTCTCCACTAACCCGGATGATGCTGGGCCAATTGTGCAACGCCCTATGGGACTCCCGATCATGGCCGGGTTGTGATACAGCCCGGGATCGAACCAGGGTCTGTAGTGATGCCTCTAGCACTGAGATGCTGTGCCTTAGACCGCTGCACCACTCTGGGGCAATGTAATGTATTTAAATGCAGTATAATAAAAGGTCCCTCACCCTGCTGTTTTCTTTCTATGTGTTGCAGACCCAGTGTGGACAGTAATGACCTCACCCTTCCAGTTGCCAGCTGGCAGTAACTACAATGACCGAGCATCAGAGCTGGCACAAGACAGGCAGCACACAGAGGTGGTCTGTAATGTTCTTCTGCTGGATAACACAGTTCAAGCATTCAAAGTTAACGTAAGTACTGTGCTATACTACTCCCGGCATCTACACTGACTGTACAGCCCTACATATCACCATAGAGAATGACTGGGTCAGGGCCTGCTCTCTCTTCTCTCAAGACCAGTTGTCTATCAATAGGCTACGCAGTAACCAAGTAGGCCTATAAAGATAAATTAGACATTGTTTAAAGGACAATTCTGCCGCTTTTCAACCTGTTGTTCATTACCTCCAGCACCATACCAGTGTCAACATATGTGAGAACGGCACGATTCTATGATCTGTGGTTAAAAATATTTTTTTTAAATGCTTCTCTATGACATCTCAGGGTAGGATTAAAACTAAGAAGAATGATGCATTTCAAAACTTGCAATGAGTTTCTAGCCAGAGGGAGGCTATTTTCTTGCTCCCCACAAATATTATAGTGTTTAAAAATGTCATCGGGTAGAACTTTTTAACTTTATATATTTTTTCTATATAATGTAGAAAAGCGCAATTTTAAACCAGTGCCTTCGGAAAGTATTCAGACCACTTGACTTTTTCCACATTTTGTTACGTTACAGCCTTATTTTAAAATGGATTAAATCATTTTTTTTTCGTAATCAGTCTACACACAATACCCCATAATGACAAAGAAAAAACAGGTCTTTAGTATTTTTGAATATAAAAAAATTAATTAATCCAAAATAATGAAATATCACATTTACATAACTATTCTGACACTTTACTCAGTACTTTGTTGAAGCACCTTTGGCAGTGATTACAGCCTCAATTCTTCTTCGGTATGACGCTACAAGCTCGGCACACCTATATTTGGGGAAGTCATTAAACAGTCATTCTTCTCTGCAGAACTTCTCAAGCTCTGTCAGGTTGGATGGGTAGCGTTGCTGCACAGCTATTTCCAGGTCTCTCCAGAGATGTTTGATCGGGTTCAAGTCCGGGCTCTGGCTGGGACACTCAAGAACATTCAGAGACTTGTCCCAAAGCCACACCTGCATTGTCTTGGCTGTGTGCTTAGGGTCGTTGTCCTGTTGGAAGGTGAACCTTTGCCTCAGTCTGAGATCCTGAGAGCACTGGAGCAGGTTTTCATCAAGGATCTCTCTGTACCTTGGTGGTTCCAAACTTCTTCCATTTAAGAATGATGGAGGCCACTGTGTTCTTTGGTACCATTTCCCAGATCTGTGCCTTGACACAATCCTGTCTCTGAGCTCTACGGATAATTCCTTTGACCTCATGGCTTGGTTTTTGCTCTGACATTCACTGTCAAATGTGGGACCTTATAGACATGTGTGCCTTTCCAAATCATGTCCAATCAATTGAATTTACCAAAGGTTGACTCCAATCAAGTTTTAGAAACAGGATGTACCTGAGCTCAATTTCGAGCCTTATAGCAAAGAGTCTGAATACGTATGTAAATATGGTATTTCTGTTCTTTATTTTTAATAAATGTGACTCACCACCTAGATTTTGTCTGATGTAGCAACATTTGAATTTCATTTTTAAAATGTATTTTTACATTGGATACAAATAGACAGATCTACAAAATGGTGTATCATACACAGCATTTTTGAGGAACAATGGGAAAGTAATTCTACTTTGAAAGTTTATCCACTTGTAAACTCACTTTTGAGAAAAGGGCCTTTGAATGTTTTGATACCTACTAGAGAGCTCTCCTTTGTCTACACCCATTCAGCATTGTTCACACCCTCTTAAGCCAGGCCCACCCATCTCTTTAAGGATTCACATGAGGTCATGTGCTAAACACTAAAAGTGGTAGTATCTTACAACAAGGAAACATTCCAGGTTAACAGAAAGTGTCCAGATAAAAACAAATATTTTATAAATATTAGATGACGCTTACCCAGATACACTTGTCTAAATTGATGGGTCATGTGAAAGAAATGCTATAACCCGCCAGTCACATCCAGTGGTGGAATAAGTACTACATTGTCATACTTGCATGAAAGTGTAAATAATTTCAAATTCCATATATTACACCAGACGGCACAAATGTATTATAAGAAATAAATAATTTGATGGATAGTCAGGGGCACAATGTATTTAAGTATCAAAAGTACAAATAAAAGTATTTCATTTCAACTTCCTTATGGAAAACCAGACGGCACAATTGTATTATTTTTTGACAGACAGCCAGGGGGGACACTTCAACACTCAGACATCATTTACAAACGAAGCATTTGTGTTTAGTGAGTCTGCCAGATCAGAGGCAGTGTGATGACCAGGGATGTTCTCTTGATAAGTGTTTGAAATGGACAATTTTCTTGTCAAAATGTAAAGAGTACTTTTGGGTGTCAAGGGAAATGTATGGAGTAAAAAGTACATTATTTTATTCACAAATGTAGTGAAGTAAAAGTTGCAAAAAAATATGAATAGTAAAGTAATGTAAAGTAAACTTCTGAAGTAGTGCTTTAATGTATTTTACCTTAAGTACTTTACATCACTGCCCAAATGCTTTCACACCAGTACATTAGCATACTTTATATACTGTTACACATGCACTTATCACATAGTATTCCATACATAAGTTAAGGCCATGCAACCTGAGTTGAAACCTGAGTGAGGTACACATGCACAGTACATATATTTAAGTGGTGGGCACTTAATACGGTCACATGATATTGTTGTGGAATGTCACAAAATCATGTTACGACCACACATACCAACAATATCAGCAACGGATGGCGTGTGTGTTAGGAGAGAGTGAATGTGAATAGAGGCACTGCAGATAGTGCTGATAACTTGTCCGTCCGAACCACGCATCAACAAGGGAATCTATAGTCGGAGAACCTGTTTCTGTCCTGCCCTTGACTTTGGTGCAGGGCATGTGATGTCCATAGCCTCTTCGTCGCAAAAATCCCTGATCTTGTCTAAGAGATAGTTTGTCTAGTTTTGTCCAGTCCAGGTGGTGCTTTTACAGGCAGACTATCTATGGGAGGAAGGATGCCAGCGTTGCGCTTCGGCTGAAACCTGGTCCCGACAGTCCGAACGCCCCTTGGCGACAACACCAGGCTCCAGAGCATCGAAGGTGTAAAACAGCAAAGAACAAAAAAAATCTGAATATATTACTACAACCCTGCACAACATCAATTCACCTCCCAAGTTTAGAAAATAATAACCTCATACAAATAAAAAAATGCAAATATATTATTATTATAAATAAATAAATAATAAATAATAAAAGTTGCTTGATGCGGCTGAAGCACAAGTCAGGGGCAAACTTGGTGTGGCCTGTGATCAGGTAGTGAAGGTCCAGATTGTTGTGGAGCTTGTGCATGGTCCACCAGGCACAATAGAAGAGCACAAACTTGCTCTTGCTTTGGCCGCTGCAGTTTTCACAATTTCAGGTCCACATGTTTTCCCAACTCTGTAGCTGGTGAAGAAATGGTGCATGTAGTCGATGACTGCGCTGCTGCCTTTGCTTGCATGGGCCAGCTCTCGTTTTGATTACTGTACTGACTGGTGTGTTCTACTGATGCTGAAAGACAAATTCCAGATACAAATATTTGAGCATTATTATAAAATAGATACGAAATGGCATTCTGAGAACATCACTACACACAGTTCATACAGGTAATGCTTGCTACTGTAGTTAACCAGCCATCTAACGTCAGCTGGCTAGCTAACAGCAAGCTTTAACTAGCAATACAAACGGATTGTCATAGCTTTAAGTTCAATGTTAGCTAGCTGACATTAGGCTATAACTAGGAATGCGAAATGGCATTCTAAGAAAACATCACTAATGTTAAACACACTTCATACACGTACAGCTGAAGTCGTAAGTTTACATATACCTTCGCCAAATACATTTAAACTCAGTTTTTCACAATTCCTGACATTTAATCCTAGTAAAAATTCCCTGTCTTAGATCAGTTCAGATCACCAATTTATTTTAAGAATGTGAAATGTCAGAATAATGATTTATTTTTGCTTTTATTTATTTCATCATAT
Source organism: Oncorhynchus keta (assembly GCF_023373465.1). Lineage (NCBI taxonomy): Eukaryota > Metazoa > Chordata > Actinopteri > Salmoniformes > Salmonidae > Oncorhynchus > Oncorhynchus keta. The sequence continues at coordinate 54,250,910 of NC_068450.1, forward strand.
TCCCAGTGGGTTAGACGTTTACATACACTCAATTAGTATTTGGTAGCATTGCCTTTAAATTGTTTCACTTGGGTGAAAGCCTTCCACAAGCTTCCCACAATAAGTTAGGTGAATTTTGTCCCATTCCTCCTGACAGAGCTGGTGTAACTGAGTCAGGTTTGTAGGCCTCCTTGCTCGCACACGCTTTTTCAGTTCTGCCCACAAATTTTCTATGGGATTGAGGTCAGGGCTTTGTGATGGCCACTCCAATAACCTTGACTTTGTTGTCCTTAAGCCATTTTGCCACAACTTTGGAAGTATGCTTGGGGTCATTGTCCATTTGGAAGACCCATTTGTGACCAAGCTTTAACTTCCTGACTGATGTCTTGAGATGTTGCTTCAATATATCCACATAATTTTTCTACCTCATGATGCCATCTATTTTGTGAAGTGCACCAGTCCCTCCTGCAGCAAAGCACCAACACAACATGATGCCACCCCCGTGCTTTAAGGTTGGGATGGTGTGGTTTTGGAGCAGTAGCTTCTTCCTTGCTGAGCGGCCTTTCAAGTTATGTCGATATAGGACTCGTTTTACTGTGGATATAGATACTTTTGTACCGGTTTCCTCGAGCATCTTCACAAGGTCCTTTGCTGTTGTTCTGGGATTGATTTTTACACCAAAGTACATTCATCTCTAGGAGACAGAATGCATCTCCTTCCTGAGCGGTATTTATTTTTTATTTTTTATTTTACCAGGCAAGTCAGTTAAGAACAAATTCTTATTTTCAATGACGGCCTAGGAACAGTGGATTAACTGCCTGTTCAGGGGCAGAACGACAGATTTGTAACTTGTCCCTTGTCAGCTCGGGGATTTGAACTTGCAACCTTTCGGTTACTAGTCCAACACTCTAACCACTAGGCTACCCTAGGCTACCCTAGTCGGTATGACGGCTGCGTGGTCCCATGGTGTTTGTACAGGTGAACGTGGTACCATCAGGTGTTTGGAAATTGCTCCCAGGAAGAACCAGACTTGTGAAGTTCTACCGTTTTCTTTCTGAGGTCTTAGCTGATTCTGTGACTAAACCAACTAGGCTCATAATTTAACAATTGTATTCGTATTTACAGATGACATGCACGTTTGATATTAAGTTGACATATTTGAGAAGGCATTTCTGACAAAAAACTCATTTTGATTAAAAAAATTAAAAATAATGTTCAAAAGGCTCTCCTGGGAAGTCGTGACTTGCGACATACCCCTAGTTTCCTGAATCGGGTCACAAATGTGCAAACATTTCTAAAAACCTGTTTTCACTCTGTCATTATCGGGTATTGTGTTTAGATTGATGAGGAAAAACATTTAATTTAATCAATTTTAGAATAAGGCTGTAACGTAACAAAATATGGAAAAAGTTAAGGCGTCTGAATACCTTCCGAATGCACCGTATATAGACACTGGTATTGTGCTGGAGATAATGAAAATGTGGCTGAAAAGTGATGGGGTTTCACTTTAAAATACAGATGCATTGTAGTAGTTGGGACCAAAGGAGCCTGGGTCATTTTAGATATCTGTCATTAATAGCAGCATAGCAGAGACATAGCAGAATGTCTGGCATTCTGGTTTAAAAAGAGACTCCAGGGGTTACTAGCCAATGGAGTAAACACTTACACCAGGACTGAACTGCACACATCACAAAAGCGTGGGGGATATCTGGCCCTTGTGGTGTACTGTGGGGAACGGGGGCAGAGAGGCACAATGTTAATGCATTTCCCTCTGTGAGGTACTCTAATTACAACACACACACACACACATAGGACCTCAGTCTAACCCCCCGACCATCTCTGTTGCCCCGATACTCTTTGTTCTGTTCTGGGTCAAATAAGTCTGCTCAGCTGCTGACCACTAATCCCCTGGTCATGAATTAAGATGAGTTCATTTCAGGGACTACAGAGTTGTCATTATGGAGTCCTCTGTCTTTACTCGTGCCATGCGGGGCTGAACCAGGTCAGGGCTTCACTGCCAGTCAGGATTAGGTGAATACAGGCCCTCATGTTTGTGTGCATATGTGTTTGATTTACTTTGTTGGCATTGATGTGGGTTCTATCCTCTGGGAACCATCCAGTGTGCACAGACACACATCATGTATACCCAGGTGAAGTCAGTACTGAATGACAACTGACAGCTCCATTATCATTTCCTCTGGCATTCTACCGCCATGCGGGCGCCACCTCCAATACTTGCACTGCACAGGGAATCTACAAGAAGGCTTCTAATAGGCATCTGTTTAACTTCTAGAGCTGGAGAGTTTCAGTAAAGCCCCTCGTTAGCTGGTAGTTTGGTTCCCAACGTGGCTGCTGTGCATTAGCCTAGTGGCTGGACAGAGTATGACCTGATAGCTGCTGAACGCTATGGTTAGAGCTCATCTCCAGGTTGACACACAGCACTCTGATTTCACCCGTTGGCGCCACATAGACTTGTGTGTGGTGTTTTGGGCTGTTGCGGTTACCGTATAACCGCCACACAGGCAGTCATGAGTCATGACTGTTGTAAAATTCCACGTGACTCGTAATCTCCTCTCATGCACTCTGGATATGTTGTGGTAGTACCTAACTCGCTAACGGTCACATCAAACACTTAGTGTGCTTTTAAAACTCGCCTCACTGTGATGATCAATTTGAAGCAAGGAGTTCAGCAGCAGGTTGAAACTGAGTGTGAAACATGGTCCTTGTGGATGTTGTTTCAAAGCCTAACAACGAAATGGACAGCACTTTCTTAGGTGATGATTCATTCAAAACATATTAGAGCTTATGAATCAAACTGATAATTGTGCCGTTGTACAATATAGCCTTCTGCATATTACGCATGGCAAAAAAACTAAACAGATTGAAGATGTCTTTGGTCCATAATCGGTCTAGCCTTTACTGCAGAATTAAACACATTCGAGTAATGGCCTTTGAGTGTATCATTATGGGTGGTCTGGTTACCTTATGCTACGCTCCAACATTTCTATCCACGAGTCTGGGAGAGAACTTACAGCCCTTGTCGTGAATTTTGATTTTGAATGGCCTAGTAATAGGGCTTTAAAAATATATATTATTCATTGGGTGACAAATGACCTTTTAGCTAGAGGACGACCGATTAATCGGAATGGCCGATTAATTAGGGCCGATTTCAAGTTTTCATAACAATCGGAAATCGTATTTTTAGACACCGATTTGGCCACTTAAAAAAAATAATAATGTGTGTGTGTGTGTGTGTGTAATTATTTTTTTTACACCTTTATTTAACTAGGCAAGTCAGTTAAGAACACATTCTTATTTTCAATGAAGGCCTAGGAATGGTGGGTTAACTGCCTTGTTCAGTGGCAGAATGACAGATTTGTACCTTGTCAGCTAGGGGATTCAATCTTGCAACCTTACAGTTAACTAGTCCAACACTCTAACCACCTGCCTCTCATTGCACTCCACGAGGAGTCTACCTGTTACGCGAATGCAGTAAGATGCCAAGGTAAGTTGCTAGCTAGCATTAAACTTATCTTATAAAAAACAATCAATCAATTAATCATAATCACTAGTTAACTACACATGGTTGATGATATTACTGGTTTATCTAGCGTGTCCTGCGTTGCATATAATCGGTGTGGTGCCGATCGCGGAAAAAGGACTGTCGTTGCTCCAATGTGTACCTAACCATAAACATCAATGCCTTTCTTAAAATCAATACACAGAAGTATATATTTTTAAACCTGCATATTTAGCAAAAAGAAATCCAGGTTGGCAGGAAATATTTTTTTATTTTTTTGTGTGAATTTTACCAATTTTTCTCCCCAATTTCGTGGTATCCAATTTTAGTAGCTACTATCTTGTCTCATCGCTACAACTCCTGTACGGGCTCGGGAGAGACGAAGGTTGAAAGTCATGCGTCCTCCGATACACAACCCAACCAAGCCGCACTGCTTCTTAACACAGCGCGCATCCAACCCGGAAGCCAGCCGCACCAATGAAACATTGTGCACCTGGCAACCTTGGTTAGCGCGCGATGAGACAAGGATATCCCTACCGGCCAAACCCTCCCTAACCCGGACGACGTTAGATCAATTGTGCGTCGCCCCACGGACCTCCCGGTCGCGGCTGGTTACGACAGAGCCTGGGCAAGAACCCAGAGTCTCTGGTGGCACAGCTGGCGCTGCAGTACAGCGCCCTTAACCACTGCGCCACCTGGGAGCCCCGAGCAGGCAATATTAACCAGGTGAAATTGTGTCACTTCTCTTGCATTCATTGCACGCAGAGTCAGGGTATATGCGATAATAATAAACGTTTTGTTTTTGAAATTATAGTTTCCGGATTCGACAATATTAATGTCCAAAGGCTCATATTTCTATGTGTTATTATGTTATAATTAAGTATATGATTTGATATTTGATAGAGCAGTCTGAGTGAGTGATTGTAGGCATCAGCAGGCTCGTAAGCATTCATTCAAACAGCACTTTAGTTCGTTTTGCCAGCAGCTCTTCGCTGTGCTTCAAGCATTGCGCTGTAATGACTTCAAGCTTATCAACTCCCGAGATTAGGCTGGTGTTACCGATATGAAATGGCAAGCTAGTTAGCGGGGTGCACGCTAATAGCGTTTAAAACATCACTCGCTCTGAGACTTGGAGTAGTTGTTCCCCTTGCTCTGCATGGGTAACGCTGCCTCGAGGGTGGCTGTTATCGATGTGTTCCTGGTTCGAGCCCAGGTAGGGGCGAGGAGAGGGACGGAAGATATACTGTTACACTGGCAATACTAAAGTGCCTATAAGAACATCCAGTAGTCAAAGGTATATGGAATACAAATGATATAGAGAGAAATAGTCCTAAAAATACCATATTAACTACAACTTAAAACCTTGGAATATTGAAGTCTCATGTTAAAAGGAACCACCAGCTTTCATATGTTCTCATGTTCTGAGCAAGGAACTTAAATGTTAGCTTTTTTACATGGCACATATTGCACTTTTACTTTCTTCTCCAACACTTTGTTTTTGCATTATTTAAACTAAATTGAACATGTTCATTATTTATTTGAGGCTAAATAGATTTTTATTGATGTATTCTATTAAGTTAAAATAAGTGTTCATTCATTATTGTTGTAATGTCATTATTACAAATAGATTTTTTTGTAAATTGGCCGATTGATCGGTATCGTCTTTTTTTGGTCCTCCAATAATCGGTATCGGCGTTGAAAAATCATAATCGGTCACCCTCTACTTTTAGCTACAGAATATCTCACCACTATGCGTTTCCATCTCCTCCTCTCTCTCCTTTTATTGCTTTCTTCAGCACACAGAGGGGCTGTCAACAGTTTAGTGAACTTTGTTTCCTATGGATGTTTCCTGAACAGATTTCACTTAGTTTCCCAAATGAAGTACAGGGTAGCGGCAGGAACAGGGTTGGAGAGCCCATGGCATACAGAGTGTGGGCGGAATATCACCTGTCTCGCAGCGAGTGAAATAAGTGTTGTATTTATTTCTCAGCTGCTCATATAAAGCACAGCTCCGCTATAAAACCGAAGTAGCCTATTTGCGTGCATATGGATGGCTCCCCCTCACCTGTTCATGCTCATTTGATAATGGGCCAATCTAAATCAAAACTAATTTGACATATTTGTAAAAACAGGATAAAAAAATAGTCTGATGGGTGAAAATAGGATCACTCGATGAGAGAACAGCTGTGCAGCCTGAGGCAAGGAAAAGTGTGCAAGCTTTTTTTTTGAGACTTTGTCAAATCAATAGCCTATAGTCGCATCATATATGTTTTGATTTCTAAAACATTGAGGTTTGTATCATTCATAACTAAAGTTGCCAAATAACTCTAAATCTAGCATATAGGACTTGTTTCAAATGATCACTTTTACACTCGACATAGCCACTTCATATGCGCACTCGCTCTGTAATGGGAAAATATCTTTCTATTTCATTCAGCTAAGTTCAATTACATCCTTCTTACTATTGCACGACAATAACCGTCTGACAAAATGTCATGACTGCCACAGCCTTAGTGGTGTTTACTAATTTATGCAGATACTTAAAGGTTTCCAGTTATTATTCATTTCCTCTACATTATTGATCACTTAATGCCAGTTACACAGTCAAACACAGTCAGAGAAGTACTTCCGTTTCAGTGCATGGGGCATAGTGAAGCTCTGTGAAAATCACTGTTTCACTGAACAAGCCAGTCAACTGGTTGGTCCGGTTTCTTTACATTACTGAGAGATTGGCGTATGTAGTTAGGTGATTGAAACATGCTTTTTCTGCTTTCTTGCCTGGTTGGCATTACAAGGTAGACTGTGATTGTGGAGCCTCAGTTGAGATTGAGAAGTATGGTGTTCCTCAAGGCTCCATGTTCAGACCAATGGTCTTCCTACTACTAGTAGGGCGTCTGTTTGTCTTGTCCCGTCCCATGTATATATATTTTTCATCGTATATATTTTTATATCTCAATTTCCAATTTACGGAAATGTTATATCTCAATTTCCATCTGCGGACTAAACATACTCTCCTGCAACCCGCCTCTGCTATTTTTTACACCGGAACCCCCATCAGAAGCTAGCCATCTAACTAGCTAGTAGTCAGTTAGCCATTGCTAGCGGTCATCACTGTTAACTCGGACATCAGCCAATCTCAGCCCGGTCAATTCCTACCAGTCTGCACAGCGCGATATCAACCCAGAGCATATGCAGAGTTCTGTCATACTATACAGGTCTGTGCCCAAACAATTCGAGCTTCTACTTTTAAAAACCCACCTTTCCAGAAACAAGTCTCTCACCGTTGCCACTTGTTACAGACCCCTTTCAGCCCACAGCTGTGCCCTGGAGACCATATGTGAATTGATTTCCCCCCATTTATCTTCAGAGTTCGTACTGTTAGGTGACCTAAACGGGGACATGCTCACACAACTGATCAGGTACAATCCTGAATCCGTAACCAACTTGCCATCTAAATACAACTCTGCTGTCTTCAACCAGGATCTCAGCAATCATTGCCTCATTGCTTGCATGCGTAATGGGTCCAGGGTCAAACGACCACCCCGCATCACTGTCAAACGCTCCCTAAAACACTTCAGCGAGCAGGCCTTTCGAATCGACCTGGCCCGGGTATCCTGGGAGGATATTGACCTCATCACATCAGTAGAGGATGCCTGGTTTCTCTTTAAAAGTGCTTTCCTCACTGTCTTAAATAAGCATGCCCCGTTCAAAAAATGTAGAACTAAGAACAGATATAGCCCTTGGTTCACCCCAGACTTGACTGCCCTTGACCAGCACAAAAACATCCCATGGTGTTCTGCATTAGCATCGAATAAAGTACATGGAGAATAAAAGCACCTCCTCCCAGCTGCCCACTGCACTGAGGATAGGAAACATTGTCACCACCGATAAATCTACGATAATCGATCATTTCAATAAGCATTTTTCTACGGCTGGCCATGCTTTCCACCTGGCTACCCCAACCCCGGCCAACATCTGAGCACCTGCTGCAGCAACTTTCCCAAGTCCCCCCCACTTCTCCATCACCCAAATCCAGACAGCTGATGTTCTGAAAGAGCTGCAAAATCTGGATCCCTACAAATCAGCTGGGCTGGACAATCTGGACCCTCTCTTTCTAAAATTAGCCGCCAAAATTGTTGCAACCCCTATTACTAGCCTATTCAACCTCTCTTTCTTATCGTCTGAGATCCCCAAAGACAGGAAAGCTGCGGCTGTCATCCCCATCTTCAAAGGTGGTGACAGTCTAGATCCGAATTGTTATAGACCTATATCCATCCTGCCCTGCCTTTTCTAAATTCTTCAAAAGCCAAGTTAACAAACAAATCACCGACCATTTCGAATCCCACCGTATCTTCTCCACTATGCAATCTGGTTTCCCAAGCTGGTCATGGGTGCACCTCAGCCACGCTCAAAGTCCAAAACGATACCATAATCGCCATCAATAAAAGACAGTACTGTGCAGCCATCTTCATCGACCTAGCCAAGGCTTTTGACTCTTTCAATCACAGCATTCTTATCGGCAGACTCAATAGCCTTGGCTTCTCAAATGACTGCCTCGCCTGGTTCACCAACTACTTTTAGATAGGGGCGGCAAGGTAGCCTAGTGGTTAGAGCGTTGGACTAGTAACCGGAAGGTTGCAAGTTCAAACCCCCAAGCTGACAAGGTACAAATCTGTCGTTCTGCCCCTGAACAGGCAGTTAACCCACTGTTCCTAGGCCGTCATTGAAAATAAGAACTTGTTCTTAACTGGCCAGTTAAATACAGGTAAAATAAAAAATAACAAATAGAGTTCAGTGTCTCAAATCAGAGGGCCTGTTGTCCCAGACCTCTGGCAGTCTCTATAGGGGTGCCACAGGGTACAATTCTCGGGCTGACTCTTTTCTCTGTATATATCAATGATGTCGCTCTTGCTGCTGGTGATTCTCTGATCCACCTCTACGCAGACGACACCATTCTGTATACATATGGCCCTTCTTTGGACACTGTGCTAACAAACCTCCAAACGAGCTTCAATGCCATACAACACTCCTTCCGAGGCCTCCAACTGCTTTTAAATGCAAGTAAAACTAAATGCATGCTCTTCCACCGATTGCTGCCTGCACCCTCCCGCCCGACTAGCATCACTACTCTGGACGGTTCTAACTTGAATATGTGGACATCTACAAATACCTAGGTTTCTGGTTAGACTGTAAACTCTCCTTTATTGCCTCCCTACTCTTCTACATTTGCACACACTGTACATAGATTTTTCTGTTGTGTTATTGACTGTACGTTTGTTTATGTGTAACTCTGTGTTGTTGTTTTTGTCGCACAGCTTCAAATCGAATCAAATCAAATAAAATTGTATTTGTCACATACGCATGGTTAGCAGATGTTAATGCGAGTGTAGCGAAATGCTTGTGCTTCTAGTTCCGACAATGCAGTAATAACCAACAAGTAATCTAACTAGCAATTCCAAAACTACTGTGTTATACACAGTGTAAGGGGATAAAGAATATGTACATAAGGATATATGAATGAGTGATGGTACAGAGCAGCATAGGCAAGATACAGTAGATGGTATCGAGTACAGTATATACATATGAGATGAGTATGTAAACAAAGTGGCATAGTTAACGTGGCTAGTCCTTCTGTAGCTCAGTTGGTAGAGCATGGCACTTGTAACGCCAGGGTAGTGGGTTCGATTCCCGGGACCACCCATACGTAGAATGTATGCACACATGACTGTAAGTCGCTTTGGATAAAAGCGTCTGCTAAATGGCATATATTATTATTATTATATTATTACATAAGGATGCAGTCGATGATATAGAGTACAGTATATACGTATGCATACGAGATTAATAATGTAGGGTAAGTAACATTATATAAGGTAGCATTGTTTAAAGTGGCTAGTGATATATGCACATCATTTCCCATCACTTCCCATTATTAAAGTGGCTGGAGTTGTGTCAGTGTCAGTGTGTTGGCAGCAGCCACTCAATGTTAGTGGTGGCTGTTTAACAGTCTGATGGCCTTGAGATAGAAGCTGTTTTTCAGTCTCTCGGTCCCAGCTTTGATGCACCTGTACTGACCTCGCCTTCTGGATGATAGCGGGGTGAACAGGCAGTGGCTCGGGTGGTTGATGTCCTTGATGATCTTTATGGCCTTCCTGTAACATCGGGTGGTGTAGGTGTCCTGGAGGGCAGGTAGTTTGCCCCCGGTGATGCGTTGTGCAGACCTCACTACCCTCTGGAGAGCCTTACGGTTGTGGGCGGAGCAGTTGCCGTACCAGGCGGTGATACAGCCCGCCAGGATGCTCTCGATTGTGCATCTGTAGAAGTTTGTGAGTGCTTTTGGTGACAAGCCGAATTTCTTCAGCCTCCTGAGGTTGAAGAGGCGCTGCTGCGCCTTCTTCACGATGCTGTCTGTGTGCGTGGACCAATTCAGTTTGTCTGTGATGTGTATGCCGAGGAACTTAAAACTTGCTACCCTCTCCACTACTGTTCCATCGATGTGGATAGGGGGGTGTTCCCTCTGCTGTTTCTTGAAGTCCACAATCATCTCCTTAGTTTTGTTGACGTTGAGTGTGATGTTATTTTCCTGACACCACACTCCGAGGGCCCTCACCTCCTCCCTGTAGGCCGTCTCGTCATTGTTGGTAATCAAGCCTACCACTGTTGTGTCGTCCGCAAACTTGATGATTGAGTTGAAGGCGTGCGTGGCCACGCAGTCGTGGGTGAACAGGGAGTACAGGAGAGGGCTCAGAGCGCACCCTTGTGGGGCCCCAGTGTTGAGGATCAGCGGGGTGGAGATGTTGTTGCCTACCCTCACCACCTGGGGGCGGCCCGTCAGGAAGTCCAGTACCCAGTTGCACAGGGCGGGGTCGAGACCCAGGGTCTCGAGCTTGATGACGAGCTTGGAGGGTACTATGGTGTTGAATGCCGAGCTGTAGTCGATGAACAGCATTCTCACATAGGTATTCCTCTTGTCCAGATGGGTTAGGGCAGTGTGCAGTGTGGTTGAGATTGCATCGTCTGTGGACCTATTTGGGCGGTAAATTGGAGTGGGTCTAGGGTGTCAGGTAGGGTGGAGGTGATATGGTCCTTGACTAGTCTCTCAAAGCACTTCATGATGACGGAAGGGAGTGCTACGGGGCGGTAGTCGTTTAGCTCAGTTACCTTAGCTTTTTTGGGAACAGGAACAATGGTGGCCCTCTTGAAGCATGTGGGAACAGCAGACTGGTATAGGGATTGATTGAATATGTCCGTAAACACACCGGCCAGCTGGTCTGCGCATGCTCTGAGGGCGCGGCTGGGGATGCCGTCTGGGCCTGCAGCCTTGCGAGGGTTAAAACGTTTAAATGTCTTACTCACCTCGGCTGCAGTGAAGGAGAGTCCGCATGTTTTCGTTGCAGGCCGTGTCAGTGGCACTGTATTGTCCTCAAAGCGGGCAAAAAAAGTTATTTAGTCTGCCTGGGAGCAAGACATCCTGGTCCGTGACTGGGCTGGATTTCTTCTTGTAGTCCGTGATTGACTGTAGACCCTGCCACATGCCTCTTGTGTCTGAGCCGTTGAATTGAGATTCTACTTTGTCTCTGTACTGACGCTTAGCTTGTTTGATAGCCTTGCGGAGGGAATAGCTGCACTGTTTGTATTCGGTCATGTTACCAGTCACCTTGCCCTGATTAAAAGCAGTGGTTCGCGCTTTTAGTTTCATGCGAATGCTGCCATCAATCCACAGTTTCTGGTTAGGGAATGTTTTAGTCGTTGCTATGGGAACGACATCTTCAACGCACGTTCTAATGAACTTGCACACCGAATCAGCATATTCGTCAATATTGTTATCTGACGCAATACGAAACATATCCCAGTCCACGTGATGGAAGCAGTCTTGGAGTGTGGAATCAGCTTGGTCGGACCAGCGTTGGGACAGACCTCAGCGTGGGAGCCTCTTGTTTTAGTTTCTGTCTGTAGGCAGGGATCAACAAAATGGAGTCGTGGTCAGCTTTTCCGAAAGGAGGGCGGGGCAGGGCCTTATATGCGTCGCGGAAGTTAGAGTAACAATGATCCAAGGTTTTTCCACCCCTGGTTACGCAATCGATATGCTGATAAAATTTAGGGAGTCTTGTTTTCAGATAAGCCTTGTTAAAATCCCCAGCTACAATGAATGCAGCCTCCGGATAAATGGATTCCAGTTTGCAAAGAGTCAAATAGAGTTCGTTCAGAGCCATCGATGTGTCTGCTTGGGGGGGGGGATATATACGGCTGTGATTATAATCGAAGAGAATTCTCTTGGTAGATAATGCGGTCTACATTTGATTGTGAGGAATTCTAAATCAGGTGAACAGAAGGATTTGAGTTCCTGTATGTTTCTTTCATCACACCATGTCTCGTTAGCCATAAGGCATACGCCCCCGCCCCTCTTCTTACCAGAAAGATGTTTGTTTCTGTCGGCGCGATGCGTGGAGAAACCCGCTGGCTGCACCGCCTCGGATAGCGTCTCTCCAGTGAGCCATGTTTCCGTGAAGCAAAGAACGTTACAGTCTCTGATGTCCCTCTGGAATGCTACCCGTGCTCGGATTTCATCAACCATGTTGTCAAGAGACTGGACATTGGCGAGAAGAATGCTAGGGAGTGGTGCACGATGTGCCCGTCTCCGGAGTCTGACCAGAAGACCGCCTCGTTTCCCTCTTTTTCGGAGTCGTTTTTTGGGTCGCCGCATGGGATCCATTCCCTTGTCCTGTTTGAAAGGCAGAACACAGGATCCGCATCGCGAAAATCATATTCTTGGTTGTACTGATGGTGAGTTGACGCTGATCTTATATTCAGTAGTTCTTCTCGACTGTATGTAATGAAACCTAAGATGACCTGGGGTACTAATGTAAGAAATAACACGTAAAAAAAAAAAAAAAACTGCATAGTTTCCTAGGAACGCGAAGCGAGGCGGCCATCTCTGCTTTGCTTTATCTTGGCCAGGTCGTAGTTGTAAATGAGAACTTGTTCTCAACTGGCCTACCTGGTAAAAAAAAAAAACATTTTATTTTTTACCTTTATTTAACTAGGCAAGTCAGTTAAGGACAAATTCTTATTTTCAATGACGGCTTAAGAACAGTGGGTTAACTGCCTTGTTCAGGGGCAGAACAACTTTTTACCTTGTCAGCTCTGGGATTCAATCTTGAAACCTTTCGGTTACAAGTCCAACGCTCTAAACACTAGGCAACCTGCCGCCCCACTAAATAAATAAATAAATAAAGGTGAAATAAAAAAATAGTAGCCTAGTGGGTAGCCTATATGACATGGGCCAATCAAATCAGGCAAAGAGAAGTCACTGTGTGTAGTATAATTTGTGTTCCTTCCTTCTCCCAGCTCTCTGTAAATAATACATGGTCTGGTTCTGTGTTCCGGAAGCCTGTGGCTGCACATTGCCCTGACACTTCTAGAAAGCAGGCTGTGAGGCCTTGTTGTGAAACCCTTACAATGCCCAACCTCCAGTTAGAAACCCAGTAGGGTAAGCATTACACATACTTGCCCAACCTCCAGTTAGAAACCCAGTAGGGTAATCATTACACATACTTGTCCAACCTCCAGTTAGAAACCCAGTAGGGTAAGCATTACACATACTTGCCCAACCTCCAGTTAGAAACCCAGTAGGGTAAGCATTACACATACTTGCCCAACCTCCAGTTAGAAACCCAGTAGATTAAGCATTACACATACTTGTCCAACCTCCAGTTAGAAACCCAGTAGGGTAAGTATTACACATACTTGCCCAACCTCCAGTTAGAAACCCAGTAGGGTAAGCATTACACACACTTGCCCAACCTCCAGTTAGAAACCCAGTAGGGTAAGCATTACACATACTTGCCCAACCTCCAGTTAGAAACCCAGTAGGGTAAGCATTACACATACTTGCCCAACCTCCAGTTAGAAACCCAGTAGGGTAAGCATTACACATACTTGTCCAACCTCCAGTTAGAAACCCAGTAGGGTAAGCATTACACATACTTGCCCAACCTCCAGTTAGAAACCCAGTAGGGTAAGCATTACACATACTTGCCCAACCTCTAGTTAGAAACCCAGTAGGGTAAGCATTACACATACTTGTCCAACCTTCAGTTAGAAACCCAGTAGGGTAAGCATTACACATACTTGCCCAACCTCCAGTTAGAAACCCAGTAGGGTAAGCATTATACATACTTGCCCAACCTCCAGTTAGAAACCCAGTAGGGTAAGCATTACACATACTTGCCCAACCTCCAGTTAGAAACCCATTCGGGTAAGCATTACACATACTTGCCCAACCTCCAGTTAGAAACCCAGTAGGGTAAGCATTACACATACTTGCCCAACCTCTAGTTAGAAACCCAGTAGGGTAAGCATTACACATACTTGCCCAACCTCTAGTTAGAAACCCAGTAGGGTAAGCATTACACATACTTGTGTGATAGTTTTGCAATAACCCTCTATCAATTAAGTCTTTTTTTAGGCTACACTGTATTGGAGGTGTCAATCGCTTTATTGCCAACACACTTCCCAATCCTATATTGCTTCAGTCATCTATTATGAGATAGTCATATATCTGTACTACAGAATTTTGACGGCCTTGTCTGGTTTCTCTCCCTGCAGAAGCACGATCAAGGACAGGTCCTGCTGGATGTAGTGTTCAAGCACCTGGAGCTGACGGAGAGCGACTACTTCGGCCTACAGCTGGCCAACGACTCCTCAGACAGTCAGGTGAGGCCTCTTATCGGAACCCGGAACCACATCCTGCTCGATTTGACTCGTTTATTTTCGACAGGCTGTCGCAAGAGATCAGGTGAGGCCATGAGATTGTGCACGTTGGATTACATTTGCGGTCGGGCGGCGCAGAATCACTGATCTGCAAATCAACTGCCTTTCGAAATGACTAATTATTATGTGATCAGGATTAGCGGATCTACTCAGAGCCCTGCTCTGGCTGATCCCCTCAAACACTCTGATTGGCAGCATAGCAGCATCTCATGAATGGGCTCTCTCCAGCCCCGTCAGCAAACGGTGGCGTTTCTGCAGAAAACAGATTGAGATACTAAGACGATTATGGGTCATGGTCTGCAAACAATGGAGTTGAAACAGAGGCTAGAATAGTGTGTAGAGGCTGCGGATTGTGTTTCTGAAAGTTCACAACTACCAATGCAAATATTCATTTGTGACAGCAGAAATTCAGACTTTTATACATATGTATATTTTTGATGATGCTGTCTCGCAGAACAGTTGGATTTCTATTCTGAACTTGCTCTAATGTTTTGAATAAAAATGTATCTTCATTTTTTTCATGGCCTATTTCCCCCCTTGTGTGTGAGGTTGTCTTCATCCATATTTTACAGAGGTGGCTGGATCCAACCAAACCCATAAGAAAGCAGTTAAAAAGTATGTTTGATACATTTGGAGTATTCTCTAGTATTTGCAATATTCTATTTATCGCTCGTTTTAGTTCCATTAATCTGGCTGTTTGTTTTCCTTCAGGGGGGTCTCCACACAGTTTAAATTTTAGGGTTAAATTCTTTGTAACCGACCCCAATAAACTTCAGGAGGAGTATACAAGGTAAGTGCTTAATGGGTGGCATTGTGACAGAAACAGGCAGTACACAATAGGCCTTCGTCTATGCTACTCTCCATTCAGTTTGATTATAAGGGGACTTAAAAGCTCTGTATTGATTTTGCTTGTTTTGGGTCCCCTTTAGGTACCAGTACTTTTTGCAGATTAAACAGGACATACTTAGTGGAAGGTGAGTGTGGATTTGTATCTGGTTGGTTTATTCAAACATTTTTAACAATCCTCACGTCGTGAATTTGAGTTTATAACTGATTCCTCGGCTCGCAGGCTGCCGTGTCCGTACATCACAGCCGCTCTTCTTGCTTCATACGCCGTTCAGTGTAAGTACTTCAATTATTCCTCTCAGCTATTCAACTAGAACTATACTACTGACTTATGGTCGCATAAACTCTGCCTGAAACCTGTAACTAACTGTACTAATGATAGAATATGTTCAATAGTGTATTTTCCCTATCACCCTCCTAATAGCCACCATGTGATTTCAAGCATTGAGAGTATGGGGGATCAGACTATTACAGTGGCTTGGAAACCCCAGACCGAAACACAACTGTAATACTACTTCATACTGTACTTGGCTTGTAATGATGCTGCTTTCATGTAGCCTGGCTGTTTACACATTGACCCCAATACGCCGCTGAGGGGGGAGGAGTAACAGCACAATCACCACAACTAGGCTGGCAGCAGGGCAGAAGAACACTGCTCATTGGTTGTTAGCTTAATAGGCTGGCTGGCTGGCTGACTGGATGCCTGTGATAATTGGCTGACTGGATGGCTGGGATCATTGGCTGACTGGCTGGCTGACTCCCTCGTGGGGTTGTAGTAAACGTATCACGCTATGTGGGAGGTATAGAGGTCACAGGAGGAAATGGAAAGTGGCCATGGTGGTCTCACCACAATTACTGTAATAACAACAATAGAATGGAGGATATTTCACAAGTGCCAGTCTGTCTGTCAGTCACAATTCTGACCAGGATAGTTAGTGTATACTGGGCTATTACTGTTCATTTTCCCTAGTGTTCACATACTGATATAGTTTCTATTTAAATGAAAGAGCGAGGCTCTTTATTAATTGATTCACATTATTGTGCTACGTACTTTTCTCAAAGTGCTTTGGAAATAGAGGCACTTAACCCCCAACTTCCTCATGTCTGCTCCCTTTTCATTATGGAAGACGGGATGTGTCCCAAATGGCACCCTGTTCCGTATATAGTGCACTATTTCTGACCAAAACCCTATGAGCCCTGGTCAAAAGTAGTGCACTATATAGGGAATAGGGTGCGATTTGGGAAGAGGGCAGACTGTTTATACAGTATGGAAACACTGAGACACTCAGCAAGAGGACTCGTCTCTCTGTCTCTCTTTTCTAAACATTGACACAAAAAAAAGGCAAGTGTTCGGCTCCTCTCAAGCTGCAAAAGTCCTGCTTCTTTCCGTTTGCACACAAAGGAGAAGGTTGACCAGAAAATTAGTGAATGAATGGGAGCTGTGCAGGAGGGAGAGAAGGAGAGGATTAAAGGCCTCATTGTGCTCTATGACACACACACACACTTGCACTTACACACTCACACACTGTGTGCTTTGTGTTGTGTTGCAGCTGAGCTAGGGGACTACAGTCAGAACGAGAACTTGCCCGGCTACCTCTCCGAATACTCTTTCATCCCCAACGCACCACAAGACTTTGAGAAAGAGATTGCCAAACAGCATCAGCAACACAAGTAAGAAGCAATCTCTCAACTGATATTGTGTGAGTTTGTGGATACATTGGTGTAAAATGGGAAATGCACAGGAAATATCAAATAACTTGTAGATTAAACAGGGATGGACTCTGCTCATTCACTGCAGCTGAGGCTGAGGCGGCTCAGACTTTGTGCCCAGGTCAGAACAAGGGCTGTCATTGTGTATCCTCTCACGTAGATGGTAGGGTGGCCTACTCTCTGCTCTCTGAATGGCCTGTGTGGAGCCAACTAAAGTGTCTCTCGCTCTCTCTCTGTATCTCGCACTCTCACTCTTTTTCCTTTCAGGGGACTGCCTCCTGCCCAGTCAGAGTTCAATTATCTAAACACAGCACGGACGCTAGAGCTCTATGGAGTCGAATTGCACTATGCAATGGTAAGTGTTCAGGTGTGAAATGGAGTGGTGCAGGCATACTATGCTCCCCAATCAACCTCTGTTAAGTAGAACCCATCCATAGGGAGTCAGAAAGCTGGGCACCTTACAATCCTCCTTGTCCCTCTTTCCCCTCCTCCGTGACAGGATCAAAGCAACACAGAGATTTTAATCGGAGTGATGTCAACTGGGATTGTCACTTATAAGAACAGGGTACGAATCAACTGCTTTCCATGGTGAGTCAAATCAATTGAGTATGTTTCCACATTCAGCCACATTCTCCATATAGGGGAGCCATTGGATGGGACACACAGAACCTAAAGAGTATTATAAATTGGGTGGTTCGAGCCCTGAATGCTGATTGGCTGACAGCTGCGGTATATCAGACCGTATACCATGGGTATGACAAAACATGTATTTTTACTGCTCGAATTACATTGGTAACCAGTTTATAATAGCAATAAGGCACCTCGGGGGTTTGTGGTATAAGGTCAATATACCACGGCTAAGGGCTGTTTTCAGGCACTCCGCGTTGCATCGTGTCTAGGAACAGCCCTTAGGCCGTGGAATATTGGCCTTACAAACAGTAGTAGCAAACATTGGATGAATAGCGTTTATGATGCTCTTCTTCTTTTCATGGCCCAGATTCAGCCATAACTTACTCGAGCTCTACTGTAAAGTGACAACATGAGCCCTCTCCCCACTGTTTGATCTTGCCCTACTCCCTTTGATGGTATAGTACGGGGAGAGTTTATCTTCATGAAAAGAGACTTCTGCAGAAATGAGTAATAGTGTAATTGTGTCAGGTTGCGACAGTGCGGTCTATATTTAGATTCTCTCTCTGAGTCATGCTTTAAGGAACCGGGGAAATAGGCCAGCAGGCACAATGGAACTTTAGAACACCTGAAAATGATTGGTTTCTGATTGAGGAACGGAGGGGATTCTTATGGATGATCACATGGGTGGCAAAGGGGAGTATGTATTCTATAAGCTTATCCAGTGGCTTCAGAATACTGGATAAGGTCTCTGTTATGGAGGAAATAAAGGAGAGATTCATTCCTATGGGTGGTAAAAGCTTCTTTTTCTTTCTTTCAGGCTACAGATTGTAAAGATCTCGTTTAAATGTAGACAGTTTTTCATTCAACTCCGAAGAGAATTGGTAAGTATGTCCTAGTTTCAACTGTGATTGCATCCCTACTATTCTGCCCTACCAAGAAAAAAAGGCAGTAACTGCTCATTTGGTTGAAAATGAGTTAATGTCATTTTTGCTACATGAAATACATGTTTAATCATGTGGACAAGTATCCTGCCTCTATTGTACTGTGTTCAGGAGAAAATGGGGGTCATGTTAGCAGCAAATGCAATAAGTTAGTGTGAAACCAAGGTAAATAAAAGCCATTTCTCTCAGTTCCACGCTATGAGCAGCTACTACCTTTTTGCTTGGCAGTGTTGTGCGAGCTCAAATTCTCTCTCATCATTATTCATGTTGGAGAATACATAATGCACGTTGTGTGTGTGCTAGGCTGGTCATATGAAACTAAATCTAAAAGGATTTGATCCCAACCTGGGTGTCTAGTAGTGGAAGACACACAAAAGGTTGAATATTGCAAGGCAAGGAGACCATTGAAAGCAGTTGTACTGTACTTGATATCTAGATGAAATGATGTCATGTGCTATAATTCATGTATCCGAGTAGAGAAGTACTACAGAGCACACCATAGCGTGTGGCCTAGAAGAAGCCATCTCATGGCCACTATGCAAGTCGAAGGGTGATTTCTTCCTCTGTATCCGTGTTCTTTTAGCGAGATCTGTGTGACATCAGTAGATCATGTGTGATAATCACACACACCTACTGTACCATGCTTCATGCTGTACTGTACGCCTAAGTGTGCTGAGCCCACCACTGACCTCTCTCTCTCTCTCTCTCTCTCTCTCTCTCTCTCTCTCTCTCTCTCTCTCTCTCTCTCTCTCTCTCTCTCTCTCTCTCTCTCTCTCTCTCTCTCTCTCTCTCTCTCTCTCTCTCTCTCTCGCCCTCTCTCGCCCTCTCTCGCCCTCTCTCTCTCTCTCTCTCTCTCTCTCTCTCTCTCTCTCGCCCTCTCTCTCTCTCTCATCCTCTCTCTCTCTCTCTCTCTCTCGCTCTCTCTCATCCTCTCTCTCTCTCTCTCTCTCTCTCTCTCTCTCTCTCTCTCTCTCTCTCTCTCTCTCTCTCTCTCTCTCTCTCTCTCTCTCTCTCTCTCTCTCTCTCTCTCTCTCTCTCTCTCTCTCCCTCTCTCTCTCTCTCTCTCTCTCTCTCTCTCTCTCTCTCTCTCTCTCTCTCTCTCACCCTCTCTTTCTCTCCCTCTCCCTCCCTCTCCAGAATGAGAGCCGTGAGGCGCTGTTAGCCTTTAACATGGTGAACTACCGAGCCTGTAAGAACCTATGGAAGGCCTGTGTAGAGCACCACACCTTCTTCAGACTAGACCGACCCTTACCACCACAGAATAACTTCTTTGCACATGTCTTCCAACTGGGCTCCAAGTACCGCTACTGGTGAGTGGGCCTGGGGAATGTGTCTCTGTTTCCCAAATGGCACCCTATTCCTTTTATAAAGTGCACTACTACTTTAGACCAGGCCGTGGTCAAACAGAGTGTACTATGTAGGGAATATGGTGCCATTTTGAAGTGCATAGTCTCTGGTGACGTTAGCCTTTAGCCGATTTGGTTCTTGGTGCTGAGATTGCATGTTAAAATGTGTTTTGAAAGAGAGTTACTTATGTAGTTGTGATCCCAGCAGGCAGAACTGGCTGTAATGATGGCGTTTCAACCAGCTTTTCCCGCTAAGATTGTGTTTGTTTGTCAATGTATACAGGAGTCTTGTGAGCGATAGTGTGTGTAACTGTATAGCTGATGCCTGAAGGTGTCTAAACCTCACCAGAGAAAACAGTACACTCTTAGAAAAAGGGTTCTGCAGTTGTCCCCATTGAAGAACCCGTTTTGGTTCCATGTAGAACCCTCTGTGGAAAGAGTTCTACATGAAACCCCAAAAGGTTCTACCTAGAACCAAAAGAGGTTCTTCAAAGAGTTCTCCTATGGGGAAAGCCGAAGAACCCTTTTTGGTTGTAGGTAGCACCTTTTTTTCTAAGAGTGTAGGCTACACATAATATAATAATAATAATATGACCTAATACTTTCAATTTCCCCTGATTCACTCAGTTCAGATCCAGTCCTCCTATTTTGTGTTGCCTTCAGGATAACACCATCATAATTTTGCTGAAGCATATTTGCATTTTTGTACCAATCACGACGGTGCCATTTGACCCATTGTGCCGCGTATCACAGAAATAGTGTGGGCTGGTTTGCATAACACAGGAATATGTTTACTGTGCCTCCTACAACTGCCAGTAGAGACCCAAAGCTCCAGTCCACTCAGCTTTGCCAATGCCATGTCACGCCTTGTGAGTGACTGACTAATAGTGTGACAGAGTGAAAAGAGCTGTGGTTTCACACACTGGGGCGTGTCCCTCTTAATACGTCCTGCTGGCTCACTACACACATTTTTAAAATGTCTAAACAGTAGGTAGTGCAACACTGGTTTGGGTCCCCTCTTACTCCAGGAAATGAAAGTGTGAGAGCAGAGGTTGGTGGTGAATGTTTTCCGTTAGATGATAAAAAAGATAATGTTTCTGTGTTATATGCAGTGGTAGGACAGAGGTGCAGTCTGTCCAGTACGGCAAGGAGAAAGGCATCAAGGACAGGGTGTTTGCCAGGTAAGACACATTCTGAAGCCCAAATGAAGTGACACTATTGCTTACTGATACTAAGAGAATGACGTCAGAAATGTGAGAACATGAAGAGACGGGGATGGAGGAATCTTACACTGAATAAGGAGCAAAAGTCTAATGAGTGGTAAACCGTTCTCATCCTGCTAAATTGAAATCTGATGAACATGTTACCTGCTGCAATCCAAACTATCAATAACAATGACCTCCATATCATCAACCCATCAGGTCTCCCAGTAAGCCCTTGGTGAGGAGGCCGATGGGTGGAGGGATGGACTGGGAGTCAGTCAGCCGGAACTCCAGAGCCTCTCTGTCTGACGACCGCCTGGAGACCCAGAGCCTGCCCACACGCTCCCCTCCAGGCACCCCCAACCAGTGAGTAGCCCTAACCTGTAGTGTAAGCAAACAGTACATTCCTTAGTGTCAAATCCATGAGCGGGACTGAACAAGTGCACACTTCGGGGAGACGGAGGTTAAGGAAATTGGGCTAAAGATGTAACCTACTGCTGAGGAGGAGGAGCGATGTCAAGTAACTCTAAATAACCTTGGATGACAGTACACTCGGGTACCTTACATGACCCTCCCTCCTCCTCTGTCCTCTTGTCTTTAGCAGGAACTCCAAGTTTGCACAAGAGCGCCTGCGGCCGTCCTCCGTGGGACACCTGCTGGATCATGTGATCTACTACGACCATGCCTCGCCCTGCCCGACCTTCACCAATCACAAGTCGGCCTCCTCAACCCAGGCCAACTCCATCAGCCTGGATTCTACCCCGTAAGTCTGTCTGCCACACACGCCCACACACACACAGCCCTGAGGTCATTTCAAACAAAAACATCAGAGAAAAGACGAAACATGGACAGTTGAATAAGATGAGGAGGAAGAAGAAACATGGACGCTCTTGATAGTATCACTGCTCTTTTAATAAGCTTTAGGTATCGGCCTCGAGGCCTCCGTCAGAGCGTTGAGGCCGATACCTAAAGCTTAAAGAGCAGTGATACTATCAAGAGCGTCCATGTTTCTTCTTCCTCCTCATCTTATTCAACTGTTACCATGCACCTGCAACAAAGATCAGCTCAGATGTGCCTTTTGAATTTTCAAACAAAAAAAGACCAGGCCATGAGCATCTCTTTCATCGAGACTTGATCGGGTTGAATGTCCTCATACCGTAAATACGCACACACGCACACACGCACACACACACACACACACACACACACACACACACACACACACCGCCTTCTAATTTCTATGTCTTTACAAACCATTTGTTTTTATTATGCAAATACCCCGGGGCTGTAGCACCAAGCTCCGGCTGCCTGACGACTACAAAATAGGCCTCTTTCATGGCTGTCATTTAAGCGTCCATAATGAGGTCGGTGCTTGGCAGGCAGGCCGAAACCAAAGCAGTAGGTTGGGGCTGCAGGCACATCACAATGGTGAATGCTTGTTATGTTAATAACACAGACAGAGTGGGCTGAACCATTGCAAATCTTCTCATAACATCAAGGAAATATGCCATTACCCCGTTTCTCTTTCACTCTTGTGAAGGATCATGACACATTCTCTGAAAGAGCAGAATTCTTTGAAGTGGTTTGGCGTGTTTGTTTCGACTTGGATGGTTTTTTTCTCTCTCTCTCTCTCTCTCCTCTCTCTCTCACTCGCTGTTTCCCTCTTTCTTTGGATAGGCACTTCCTCAGTGTACCTGTGCCTGTCGTTTTTGAACTTACATTTACATTACATTTACATTTAAGTCATTTAGCAGACGCTCTTATCCAGAGCGACTTACAAATTGGTGCATTCACCTTATGACATCCAGTGGAACAGCCACTTTACAATAGTGCATCTAAATCTTTTAAGGGGGGTGAGAAGGATTACTTTATCCTATCCTAGGTATTCCTTAAAGAGGTGGGGTTTCAGGTGTCTCCGGAAGGTGGTGATTGACTCCGCTGTCCTGGCGTCGTGAGGGAGTTTGTTCCACCATTGGGGGCCAGAGCAGCGAACAGTTTTGACTGGGCTGAGCGGGAACTGTACTTCCTCAGTGGTAGGGAGGCGAGCAGGCCAGAGGTGGATGAACGCAGTGCCCTTGTTTGGGTGTAGGGCCTGATCAGAGCCTGGAGGTACTGAGGTGCCGTTCCCCTCACAGCTCCGTAGGCAAGCACCATGGTCTTGTAGCGGATGCGAGCTTCAACTGGAAGCCAGTGGAGAGAGCGGAGGAGCAGGGTGACGTGAGAGAACTTGGGAAGGTTGAACACCAGACGGGCTGCGGCGTTCTGGATGAGTTGTAGGGGTTTAATGGCACAGGCAGGGAGCCCAGCCAACAGCGAGTTGCAGTAATCCAGACGGGAGATGACAAGTGCCTGGATTAGGACCTGCGCCGCTTCCTGTGTGAGGCAGGGTCGTACTCTGCGGATGTTGTAGAGCATGAACCTACAGGAACGGGCCACCGCCTTGATGTTAGTTGAGAACGACAGGGTGTTGTCCAGGATCACGCCAAGGTTCTTAGCGCTCTGGGAGGAGGACACAATGGAGTTGTCAACCGTGATGGCGAGATCATGGAATGGGCAGTCCTTCCCGGGAGGAAGAGCAGCTCCGTCTTGCCGAGGTTCAGCTTGAGGTGGTGATCCGTCATCCACACTGATATGTCTGCCAGACATGCAGAGATGCGATTCGCCACCTGGTCATCAGAAGGGGGAAAGGAGAAGATTAATTGTGTGTCGTCTGCATAGCAATGATAGGAGAGACCATGTGAGGTTATGACAGAGCCAAGTGACTTGGTGTATAGCGAGAATAGGAGAGGGCCTAGAACAGAGCCCTGGGGGACACCAGTGGTGAGAGCGCGTGGTGAGGAGACAGATTCTCGCCACGCCACCTGGTAGGAGCGACCTGTCAGGTAGGACGCAATCCAAGCGTGGGCCGCGCCGGAGATGCCCAACTCGGAGAGGGTGGAGAGGAGGATCTGATGGTTCACAGTATCGAAGGCAGCCGATAGGTCTAGAAGGATGAGAGCAGAGGAGAGAGAGTTAGCTTTAGCGGTGCGGAGCGCCTCCGTGATACAGAGAAGAGCAGTCTCAGTTGAATGACTAGTCTTGAAACCTGACTGATTTGGATCAAGAAGGTCATTCTGAGAGAGATAGCGGGAGAGCTGGCCAAGGACGGCACGTTCAAGAGTTTTGGAGAGAAAAGAAAGAAGGGATACTGGTCTGTAGTTGTTGACATCGGAGGGATCGAGTGTAGGTTTTTTCAGAAGGGGTGCAACTCTCGCTCTCTTGAAGACGGAAGGGACGTAGCCAGCGGTCAGGGATGAGTTGATGAGCGAGGTGAGGTAAGGGAGAAGGTCTCCGGAAATGGTCTGGAGAAGAGAGGAGGGGATAGGGTCGAGCGGGCAGGTTGTTGGGCGGCCGGCCGTCACAAGACGCGAGATTTCATCTGGAGAGAGAGGGGAGAAAGAGGTCAGAGCACAGGGTAGGGCAGTGTGAGCAGAACCAGCGGTGTCGTTTGACTTAGCAAACGAGGATCGGATGTCGTCGACCTTCTTTTCAAAATGGTTGACGAAGTCATCTGCAGAGAGGGAGGAGGGGGAGGATTCAGGAGGGAGGAGAAGGTGGCAAAGAGCTTCCTAGGGTTAGAGGCAGATGCTTGGAATTTAGAGTGGTAGAAAGTGGCTTTAGCAGCAGAGACAGAGGAGGAAAATGTAGAGAGGAGGGAGTGAAAGGATGCCAGGTCCGCAGGGAGGCGAGTTTTCCTCCATTTCCGCTCGGCTGCCCGGAGCCCTGTTCTGTGAGCTCGCAATGAGTCGTCGAGCCACGGAGCGGGAGGGGAGGACCGAGCCGGCCTGGAGGATAGGGGACATAGAGAGTCAAAGGATGCAGAAAGGGAGGAGAGGAGGGTTGAGGAGGCAGAATCAGGAGATAGGTTGGAGAAGGTTTGAGCAGAGGGAAGAGATGATAGGATGGAAGAGGAGAGAGTAGCGGGGAGAGAGAGCGAAGGTTGGGACGGCGCGATACCATCCGAGTAGGGGCAGTGTGGGAAGTGTTGGATGAGAGCGAGAGGAAAAGGATACAAGGTAGTGGTCGGAGACTTGGAGGGGAGTTGCAATGAGGTTAGTGGAAGAACAGCATCTAGTAAAGATGAGGTCGAGCGTATTGCCTGCCTTGTGAGTAGGGGGAAGGTGAGAGGGTGAGGTCAAAAGAGGAGAGGAGTGGAAAGAAGGAGGCAGAGAGGAATGAGTCAAAGGTAGACGTGGGGAGGTTAAAGTCGCCCAGAACTGTGAGAGGTGAGCCGTCCTCAGGAAAGGAGCTTATCAAGGCATCAAGCTCATTGATGAACTCTCCGAGGGGACCTGGAGGGCGATAAATGATAAGGATGTTAAGCTTGAAAGGGCTGGTAACTGTGACAGCATGAAATTCAAAGGAGGCGATAGACAGATGGGTAAGGGAGAAAGAGAGAATGACCACTTGGGAGAAATGAGGATCCCGGTGCCACCACCCCGCTGACCAGAAGCTCTCGGGTGTGCGAGAACACGTGGGCGGACGAAGAGAGAGCAGTAGGAGTAGCAGTGTTATCTGTGGTGATCCATGTTTCCGTCAGTGCCAAGAAGTCGAGGGACTGGAGGTAGGCATAGGCTGAGATGAACTCTGCCTTGTTGGCCGCAGATCGGCAGTTCCAGAGGCTACCGGAGACCTGGAACTCCACGTGGGTCGTGCGCGCTGGGACCACCAGATTAGGGTGGCCGCGGCCACGCGGTGTGGAGCGTTTGTATGGTCTGTGCAGAGAGGAGAGAACAGGGATGGACAGACACATAGTTGACAGGCTACAGAAGAGGCTACGCTAATGCAAGGAGATTGGAATGACAAGTGGACTACACGTCTCGAATGTTCAGAAAGTTAAGCTTACGTAGCAAGAATCTTATTGACTAAAATGATTAAAATGATACAGTACTGCTGAAGTAGGCTAGCTGGCAGTGGCTGCGTTGTTGACTTTGTAGGCTAGCTGGCAGTGGCTGCGTTGTTGACACTACACTAATCAAGTCGTTCCGTTGAGTGTAATAGTTTCTACAGTGCTGCTATTCGGGGGCTAGCTGGCTAGCTAGCAGTGTTGATTACGTTACGTTGCGTTAAAAGAACGACAATAGCTGTATTATAGCTGTAATAACTTATCGCTCTCTGTGGTCCCTCTGTGTATCTCTGTGTAGACTCCCTTTGAGGAGTCCATAGCGCTAGACGCTGTTTGTTTTGGTGAGTGCTGTCCCAACCAGTTAACCTCCACCAGGGTCAGCTCAGGGCTGCTCCGAGGCAGACAGCAGGCTAGACAACATGGATGCTCTCAAGCTGAGGGTAATATCCTGGTAGGACACACAGCGCCTCTCCAAGGGGATAGTAAGCTGTTCTCGTCCACAGGTTGAGGCTATAGCACTGAGCAATGTTAGGAAATAGGGGGAAGAGTTCCTATGAACTGAGAAAGCTCTCTGCTCTGACTGAGCCCTGTAATGATTCAGTGGACACAGAAGATGATCATTGCCTTCTGAGAAATGGGGTCAGGTGAAAGGACCATATTCCATTGAGAGGTTAAGCTCTGGAACGTTGCAGTTTCCACTGTGTAGTTAATGTTGAGTCAGAGAGCTCTCGACTAAGCGTGTGTGTTTCCAGGTTCATATATAACCCTCAAAAGGGGGGGAAAGCACACGCGATAACACGCCAGCACTGGGTTGAGGTTTGAATATATATTCTGTATTCAAATTTTGCCGCAAGGACTCATTTGGATTTGTCTGTGTCCAGGTCACCAGACTCGGCCGTCGACGGCCAGCCGCCCGCTCTTCCCCCTAAGCAGACCAGGAGGCCTCTGTCCAGCCAGTCCCAGTCCCACTCTCAGCAGGAGTTGGACAACCACATCAATGAGCTGTACGACACGCCTCTGTCAGAAGACAAGACTATGGTAGGAGAGAGACCTATGCGCGCACAGACGCGCGCGAGTGCACGTTGTCATTCCGTTTGACTAAGAATGGGTTTTGTGCTCTGTGTTTCTTCTCACTCTCACAGCCCAATGGAGTGCTTCCTCATGACAATCTGGTGTTCATTAAAATGTGCCCCGATGAACAAGGACGATTTGGATTCAATGTGAAGGGTGGGCTGGACCAGAAGATGCCTGTGATCGTGTCCCGAGTGGCCCCGGGAACAGCGGTACGTGTCCTACTACCTGGGCCACCGTCACTGCCAAACCCCTGAACTTCTCAAATGACCTTCACAGGTAATGAATAATGAAAAACACACTGTTCTATTCTGTTTTAATGCCCTCCCCAGGCTGACCTGTGTGTTCCCCGGCTGAACGAGGGGGACCAGGTTGTCCTGATCAACGGTCAGGACATCTCAGAGCACACCCACGACCAGGTGGTCATGTTCATCAAGGCCAGCTGTGAGGAGAGCGACTCAGGAGAGCTGAACCTGCTGGTGAGACCCAACGGTGAGGAGAGAACAGAACAGCCCTATAACAGGCCTTGTGGTCCTTTACGGTCATTTATGATCCTTTGCGGTCCTCAGTAGCTCAGTTGGTAGAGCATGGCAACGCCAGGATAGTGGGTTTAATTCCCAGGACCACCCATACATTAAAAAAATTAATGATGCACGCATGACTGTAAGTCACTTTGGATAAAAGACATTACTTGAAACAACAAGCACTGTTTCATTCCCTCAGACACGCGTGATAGAGCAGCAGTGTGTTCTACGATGTATTTTTATTACGTTTCTGGACGCTCATCTCCTTTTCAAAACCGAAACGACAACAAATGCGCCTGGGGGCAGCCAGTGGCGCTGTCTCGCCTAATCTCAGCTTTAAGGCAGAGCATCAGTCGGACAGTGTAATGACTTAGGAGGGACGTTTTTCATTTGGCTGATGCCTTTTCGCCGTTCCCTTTTCTGTGTTCTACTGTCGTCGTTGCTTAGTTTGTCTGAGCGCCTGTCACCTGCAATGGATGTGCAATGTTCAATCACGCTGTCATCCTTCCTGTCGTTCCTCCAGCCATGTATGACCTGGTGGAGGAGGAGAAGCTGGAGGATGGAGATACGGAGTCTAACTACCAGTACTCCCCAGAGAGGGCTCCCCAGGACCAGCCTCAGGACCAGCCCCAGCCAGACCACCACCCGTCCTGCTGGAGAGACTCCATACTACAGCTGAAAGAAGGCTTGAGCACTGGGGCCGTACAGCAACAGTTTGATGTTAGTCCACATATGCTAGAAAATATAGTTTATGTTTAGCTTAAGGAGGGCTTGAGTACCTGGATGGTTGGTGTTTATTGGAATGAATCTTGTCCTGGAGGCAGAGCTGAGCGATTGGCCAGATGGGCCAGTTGCAGTCAGAATTGGCTATATTGTAAAAAAAAAAAGTTTAAAAAAGTTAAAAAAAGGTTAGGCATAAGGTTAGTAGTGTGGCATTATTGTATATATTTTTTTGTAGGTAACGTTAGGTTTAAAATCAGGTTTTATGACTTTGTCGGTGACTTCCCCACAGACCTGCCTCCAATACATGAGTCATCCCAATAAGAGATTTAATTAATGAGGGTTGCAGGTAGCCTAGTGGTTAGAGCGACAAAGTGAAAAATCTGTTGATGTGCCAATGAGCAAGGCACTTAACCCTAATTGCTCTGGGGTCGCCGTTGACAATGGCAGACCCTGGTCGTGACCTCACTCTCCGAGGGGTGCCTCAAAGAGAGTTGGGATATGCAAGAAAACACATCAAATAGGACAAATATAAGCACCCACCAAATTATATTATAATTAAATGCCAACCTGCGAGTACTGGGTCCATACAGGCACATTTTGATCAAAGATTTTTATAACTAACCCAAGACTGCTCCATTGGGAGCAAATTAAGCATAGTGGGTAGAACAAACAAGGAGGTGGGCAAAGACAAGCACGAGCTAGTGAGATCCTATTGGTGCATTTTAGCATGTATTTGCATAAGTCCACTGGGGAACGCCTACTCTGTGAAGTGCTCATGTGTAATAACTAAATTTGCCTTTGCACTTCTAAACAATGCAATCTATGGAAACGTTGGCAAAAGGGTAAAGTTCACAAACTTAGCCCTTCCGTAAACAGATTCTTGTTTTGGGAACAGAAAACTGTATGGAGATCAAATTCTTCTTCGATGAGAAAATCTACAGAATCTCACTCCATATTCTCCCACTGCTGGCCACCAGGCTTCCTCTCCTCACCATATTTGGTAGGGAGTGGAAATTTCAACTGGATGCTTCAGATTTATACATCCAGTGTAACATCTGGTTCCTTGCTCTATCTGTGGTGTGATGTTTGTCCACTCATCATAACTATAGTAATATGCTTGTTGTTCACATGGGCCAAATAACTAGCATTACCTCTGTGGCCCCATGGCCCCTGTGACTCTAAACTGCTCCAAGTCCACTTTGATATTATTAAATACAGTTGGTTATTCAAAGTTTCCACTGGTTCCAGAAAGTATTTCACATTGCACATGGCTAAGACTGATCAGATAGCATCTAAGTCATTTACCAGAAAGAGAGCGATGGAAGAGAGTAAAATAGAGAGATGAAAGGAAATATTGAAAGTCTATTGCTTCCTGTTATTGTTCCACACTGTCTTAAACATTTCCTGTTTGTGTTCCACTGATGGGTTATCAGTGAGAATGTGGTTTAGTGTAACGTAGAAACCAAGCTCATATCAAGGCCCGGTCTGAACTTCAGTTAACTTGGGACAAATGTTAACCATTGTTTTTTGTTGCGATGTTTCTCAGCAACTCTACCGGAAAAGGCCTGGATTGACAATGTCATGTGCCAAATTACCTCAGAACATTTCCAAAAATCGATATCGAGACATTTCACCATGTGAGTATACTGAACCATCAGAACTGACCTCTTCTGTCGCATATGCTGTACTTCCTCATACAAAGATGTAAGCAAATGCCTTCTGTCTCACCTGCCACCCTTTTCTCTCTCTTCCTGTATCTGCTGTCTCAGATGATGCAACCAGGGTTATTCTGAAGGGCGAGGATGGGGACTATATTAACGCAAATTACATCAATGTGAGGGCCTTCTCCCTTCTTCTTTTCTTGATACTCAACACTCTTTGATATATACGCCACAATCTTAGATTTTATTACCAAGACCGGACGCCTTCCTTCGACCTAGGTAAATGAATATCTCACACAGACAAAAACACCACCCGGAAAGAGACAGACTGACTTTGCTTGATAGATACTCACTTCTTAAAGTGTGTGTACATAGACTGAAACATGGATTATGCTTATATATATGAATTTGCCAATATGCAGCTGTACGCATGTGTATATTTGCCAACCCATGCCATTCTCCTGACCCATAGATGGTGATCCCAGCGTCCAGTGCTGTTAACCGCTACATCGCGTGCCAGGGCCCGCTGCCCGCCACCTGCTCTGACTTCTGGAGGATGACTTGGGAACAGGGCTCCAACATGGTGGTCATGCTCACCACGCAGGTGGAGAGAGGACGGGTACGTAGCATCCCCAAAAAGGGCTCGCTCTCTCCATTTTATCCCCTTCCCAATGCTTGTGGTCTCGTTTTGGAATTTCTTGTGATAACGTTTGAGGTGAAAATGAAAGACGTTTCCAATCCCCACAAAGACAATAGACAAACTATTCTTCCTCTTATCTCCAATGATCTTTTTGTTTCATTCCCAGGTGAAGTGTCATCAGTATTGGCCCAACTCTGGTGCCATCGCTACCCATGGGGACTTCCAGGTCTCCTGTGTGACAGAAGAAGGGAAATCAGCATTTCTTGTCAGAGAGATAACTCTCACACACCTGGAGGCAAGGACCATTTCTTGTATCGTCTCTCGTGGACAGACTACGTAAACATCGAGCATCTGACCAAAATGACTTGAGATTTTATTTCTGGGTTAACCGAGATTACTTCTTGCACTTGGTGAAAACTGTATGAAAAAGTATAAAAACATAATCTTACATTTGATTGATTGATTATATTCAGAGTGAAGAGAGCAGGCCGCTGACTCAGATCCAGTACATGGCCTGGCCTGACCACGGTGTTCCAGACGACTACACTGACTTCCTGGACTTTGTCAGTCTCGTCCGCACAAAGAGGGAGGGCAAGGAGGAGCCGGTGATAGTACACTGCAGGTAAGGTCTAGTTCTTACGCAAAACACTGCATACACTAACAAGTATCCCCTCAACTAACATCTGTAAGCCATATCGCTGTTGAAACAGCTTTGAAGTAGGTCTAAGGCATTTTACGCAACATCTTTGAAGAATATAAGCCTTTGTACATCTGCCTCATAACCCGACTTAAAGAAAAACAGGTTTGCTTTTTCTTCGAATCAGACGTTAAGACCCTTTGCATGTTGTTGTAGCAACAGTGATTGATGACGGTGTAAGTCGAGGGAATGAGGATTTGAATCCTCTTCTGTCATTGCTGCCATCTTCAGCCTCATCTCACTCACCTCGTCCTCTGTGTCTCTGTGCAGCGCTGGGATTGGTCGGACTGGGGTGCTCATCACCATGGAAACAGCCATGTGTTTGATTGAGTGCAATCAGCCCGTGTATCCGTTGGATATCGTGAGGACAATGAGAGACCAAAGGGCCATGATGATCCAGACCCCGGTAATCTGATCTGTGATGCATAGAAATGAGACTAAGAGAACAGCAGAAGCTCTTACCGCAATAGATGGGATGG
Organism: Oncorhynchus keta; assembly: GCF_023373465.1. NCBI lineage: Eukaryota > Metazoa > Chordata > Actinopteri > Salmoniformes > Salmonidae > Oncorhynchus > Oncorhynchus keta. The sequence continues at coordinate 54,282,537 of NC_068450.1, forward strand.
TTGTTTAGCAACAAAGCCGACACATGCGCAACTATGGGGCAAAACAGACGGGGTTGGCTTAGACCAGGGGTCTCCAAACTTTTCTAGCATGAGATCTACTTTTAAAAGAATTGACATGTCGCGAGCTACACATTTTTTATTTTATAGCTTTCAAATAGGCACATTCTTCTCTTCCATGCAACTATTCCCCGGGTCCTTGGTGTACAAGATAAACTCAGCAAAAAAAGAAACGTCCCCTTTTCAGGACCCTGTCTTTCAAAGATAATTCGTAAAAATCCAAATAACTTCACAGATCTCATTGTAAAGGGTTTTAACACTGTTTACCATGTTTGTTCAATGAACCATAAACAATTAATGAACATGCACCTGTGGGTCACAGTTATGAAAACTTAGGACACTAAAGAGGCCTTTTTACTGACTCTGAAAAACACCAAAAGAAAGATGCCCAGGGTCCCTGCTCATCTGCGTGAACGTACCTTAGGCAAGCTGCAAGGAGGCATGAGGACTGCAGATGTGGCCAGGGCAATAAATTGCAATGCCCGTACTGTGAGACGCCTAAGACAGCGCTACAGGGAGATAAGGCGGACAGCTGATCGTCCTCGCAGTGGCAGACCACGTGTAACAACACCTGCACAGGATTGATACATCCAAACATCACACCTGCGGGACAGGTACAGGATGGCAACAACAACTGCCTGAGTGACGCCAGGAACGCACAATCCCTCCATCAGTGCTCAGACTGTCCGCAATAGGCTGAGAGAGGCTGGACTGAGGGCTTGTAGGCCTGTTGTAAGGCAGGTTCTCACCAGACATCACTGGCAACAATGTCGCCTATGGGCACAAACCCATCGCTGGACCAGACAGGACTGGCAAAAACTGCTCTTCACTGACAAGTTGCGGTTTTGTCTCACCAGAGGTGATGGTCGGATTCGCGTTTATCGTCGAAGGAATGAGCGTTACACCAAAGCCTGTACTCTGGAGTGGGATCGATTTGGTGGAGGGTCCGTCATGGTCTGGTGCGGTGTGTCACAGCATCATCGGACTGAGCTTGTTGCCATTGCAAGCAATCTCCACGCTGTGCGTTACAGGGAAGACATCCTCCTCCCTCATGTGGTACCCTTCCTGCAGGCTCATCCTGACATGACCATCCAGCATGACAATGCCACCAGCCATACTGCTCGTTCTGTACGTGATTTCCTGCAGGACAGGAAGGTCAATGTTCTGCCATGGCCAGCGAAGAGCCCATTGAGCATGTCTGGGACCTGTTGGATCGGAGGGTGAGGGCTAGGGCCATTCCCCCCAGAAATGTCCGGGAGCTTGCAGGTGCCTTGGTGGAAGAGTGGGGTAACATCTCACAGCAAGAACTGGCAAATCTAGTGCAGTCCATGAGGAGGAGATGCACTGCAGTACTTAATGCAGCTGGTGGCCACACCAGATACTGACTGTTACTTTTGATTTTGACCACCCCCCTTTGTTCAGGGACAAATTATTACATTTCTGTTAGTCACATGTCTGTGGAACTTGTTCAGTTTATGTCTCAGTTGTTTTTTTTTGCTGAGTTTATGGATTATCTGTCAATATACCTGGTAATATACTGGTACATTAAAAATTCTACGGGGTCTGAATTTAGTTTTCTCTGTGAATTTTTTTCTTCAGTTTTTAACTGTCAATATTACAATTATTCATAGACAAACAACAGAAATTCATGTCAATGCCTAAATCACATCCAAAGACAATTTGAGGTCTGGAAAAAAATACTAACAAATTTAGATTTTTGTGTATAATTCTAGCACATCTATCAAGAGAGGAATGTGTTGGCCTAAGCTATGTTTCTGCTGTTTAGGCTGAATCTAGTTACTCTATGTCGTTGGTGTCATCAGTGCTGTTCACTCTTATTTAACCTCTGTCTCTTTGCTCTGTTTGCTTCCAGAGCCAGTACAGGTTTGTCTGTGAGGCGATCCTCAAGGTGTACGAGGAGGAGCTGGTCAAACCCCTGACGCCCACAAAGCTCCTAACACCCGTAGAGTCTCTGACGCCTACAAAGCCCTTGACGACCTTAGAGCCCCTGACACCCACAAAGCCCCTGACACCCGTAGAGCCCCTGACACCCACAAAGCCCTTGACGACCTTAGAGCCCCTGACACCCACAAAGCCCCTGACACCCATAGAGTCTCTGACGCCTACAAAGCCCTTGACAACCTTAGAGCCCCTGACACCCGTAGAGCCCCTGACACCCGTAGAGCCCCTGACACCCACAAAGCCCTTGACGACCTTAGAGCCCCTGACACCCACAAAGCCCCTGACACCCGTCGAGCCCTTGACACCCACAAAGCCCCTGACACAAACACAAAGCCAGAGGTAGAGACAGAGACAGAGTCGGCTTTAGACCTCCTGGGACTGACTGACTGACTGACTGACTGACTGACTGACTGACTGACTGACTGATTGACTGACATACGGCTGCATGGGCCTAAGCACCACCCTCTTCTTCCACAGCCTGTCTGTCTGTCTCCCATTGTCTCAGTCACAATAGTTTCTTCCCACATCTTGAGTCTGGCAAGAGAAAGTAGTCACATCCATGGAGACAACTACCGACAACCACTCAAACTGGCCTGGGAGGGGAAACAAAGCACTGTTGCACTGTTGCACTTTATGACGACAAAACGTGATAATTTGGAGAATTAACGAAAGAAGAAAAAAAAAGAGCAGAAGTTACGATGATCAACTGGAATTTGGGATGTAAGCAAGTGTGCCGGATCAAGAGAGAAGTGAGAAACAGAACAGTAGCTGAGTTGGATTATATTGCTGTAGTGTCATTACTTTCAGACAAACGTTCATAATGAACAGGACAACTCAATGGAAAGTGGACTGACATTTGTTTTCAGCCCGTCAGTGTGCCATCACCAAGTGTCATATCAGTGGTTTCTTCACAGACTAGTCTTTCTGTCTTTGATTACTCCATAGACTTAAGAGTCAATTTTCTTTTTTAAGTCAAAAACTATTCGTCGTCAACTGAAGATCTGTTCAGAAGTGGGTTGACCCTCTATGTAAGGTCCTGGTAAAGCGCTCTGACTTCTACTCTATGGTACTACTCATCATCTCGTTATTCCCCTCATTTGAGGCTATAGGTTGTCTGATTGTTTCGATCAGATGGGTACCTTTTTGAGCTTTTATATTTATTAGTCTGCAGATTGGAATCATCTCCCGTGCAAGTTATTACAGCTCCAAGTCCTTTGTGAAGGTGTTCCAAACCAAGGTAAAGGCAGGGTAGGTTAGGTTAGGCGCAATGGATGCTGCTGACGGGAGGACAGCTCATAATAATGGCTGAAGTGCAGTCACTGGCATGGTATCCACCACATGGAAAACCACGTGTTTGATACCATTCCGTTGACTCTATTCCAGTCGTTGTTATGAGCCGTCCTCCACTGGTTAGGAGAGGCATCCCGCCTCCTTTACCATCTCATTAGCTGATTACCTGGCATTGAGCTCGGCACTACGTGGTGGTGTTGTTGCTGGGGGTTTTTTTTGAGGCAGCTATTCAACTTTGATTCAAGATGGCTCATCATGTGATGTTACATCGGTCTCTCCAAGATACTATACGACTAGCCCAAATCTGGGTAGTATTTTTATGCTGGTTTTGTTATTGCTTGTAACAGAATGATCTTGACATGCTGGATTGGGTTGGTACAGTACCTAGATGGTTTATCAAGTGTCATTGCATCAGATTTTGAAATTGAATATGAGGTATTCAGAGCTCTCTGAATAAGAGTATTGTGGGATTTGGTACCATGGTACTGTACATCAGGATTTTAGGCTGTTGGTGTACAGTACATACAGACGATACATACATTACATAAAAAGACTGAGCTTTCAGGACCAATAGGTTTTTAGCCTTGTGAGTAAAAAGAAATGTTTTCAAATTAACCATGTGTTGAAAAGGCTCAAGCTATAGATTTGCTTCTGATATTTTTTCAAAGAGACCCTTTTTGCTTCTTGGGAATGGACAGCACTTTTCAACTGAACGTGTAGCATATTTGCTGCTATGCATGATTAGACCCCCCCAAAATTATTTTGGAATTGTATATAATTTTATCAACTTTTGTTGGATATAGACACCACTATAGGACATGTAAGCTATATGGTGTCATCTAGATTTGTGTAATGTAACTAGTGTAAATGTACTATGTTATAAATGAAGGCTTAATGAAATTAAAATAATGTGATACAAAGTTATTTTTATAAGAACAGAAAAGTTCAAAACTTTTCCACTGTAAAGTCCTTCTGGATTTAGAAAGTATTGTTATGGGAAAGCATTGCAATAGATGTATGCTGTGTAAAAGTCCTCTCCTTAAGTCCAGTGGGAGCGGAAAGAGTTGGGACGGCAACATGAAGCTCTGTACAATGACAAATAGATTCATTAATCACCATTAATACTGTTATTTTTTTGACAATTGAAACCCACATAGTGATATTATTCCCATGATTTCTGATTGAATGAATGTGATTGTGCTTTTGAAATCAGAAAGCTGGCTTGGTTGGCTTGGTCAAACATGTCGCTGATACTTCTGCAGTGGGTTTACGCAGTACCTTGCTGACAATGTTTACAATGGTTTGTGAGTTAGTTTTGTGATTTAAAAAGGATGTGTATCTACTGAAAGTCTGTGTGTTTACAAAAGCTGTTGTGCGGTGGGGAACTTTGGCCCAATCAGATCGCTCACCCCTGCGGCCCAAATGGCACCCTATTCCCTATGTAGTGCACTACTTTTGACTGGGCTCTGGCCCAAAGTTGTGCACTAGATAGGGAGCCATTTGGGACTAGACCGTGTCTATCACTTCACCATGAAATAGACTGAGGCACTGGAATGTTTATTTTACCAGGTCGTCCCATTCAAGGTCCAACACCTCTTTTTCAAGGGAAACCTGGATCATATGTTTGGTTTTTATTGCGCAATGCTGTTCTACCTGATCATCGTCATCATCACTTAGTAATAGTACAACATTCTGCACAACTGTGATGTAAATATAAGCTTCATCTGTGAACTAGTGAAATATATTTCAAGATCAATCAGGATGATGAACAAATGTAATGTTTGTGGTGAAGCTGTACAGAAATTGAATGTATCCATTTCAGTCTTTTAGTTGCTCGAAAACGTAAGGGATGTACAATTTGACTTTTGAGGGGAAATATTTTTCATACTACTGTGCTTGTAAATGCAGGTAAATATCATATTCTCAATTGTGTCTCAATGGGCTCTGCCTGGTCTTCGACAGTGTTTTTGTTGTAAATAGGAGCCATATCATGTCAGTGAAGTGCCAATGTACTGTAAGTAAAGTCTCATTTCTGCTGTATTTTTTTGTTGACATGGTCCTTTCTTTCTATGCCTTGACTGTGAATATGTACCCAGCACCAACACTGCCTCGTTTGCCTTTCCACATTCACCATTCTAGATTCAACACTGCAGCAACATCCACCATAGAATCAACAACCATTGAATCAGAATTCTGCCCATTCTATTTCTACTGTATAGTCTTTTCTATGTGACAATAGTATGTACACAGTAACACTAATAGCCAGGTCAGATTAGGGCAGTCAGCTGGAAGGAGTGGAGTCAGGCTGTATCAGTCACACGCTCAGCACCCCCCTCTCTACTGTTGAGGCAGGCCTAGTTGCCCATGTTCAGCAGAAGGAAACAAAAATTATTCTTGCCTTTCTATCAAGTCTCTGCCTCCACCTAGTGTTCAGTTTCAGACTGCTATGGCTGATGATCCTGAGGCAACCAACTCAACTAGGCTACAGCAAAGATGTTGTATTGTATTCCTTCTGACCGCAGGACATTATATTGGGAAAAAACTGACATCTACAGAGGCTATAGGTCTGATGAAGATGTGGCTTGTCTCTTATTCTGTGTTGAGTGACTTGAGTCAGTAGAGGGCTCTCTTGCCAAGCTAGAAGGGTCTTCAGAACTAGTTGAGGTTTCTCAGGCCATAGGTGTTGTAGCGTATCAGTGAGATAGGATGTACTTGGGGCGTGGGAAGAGGTTAGCCAGCCGTCAATGGGACATGCCATCCGTGTGCTACTGGATCTAAGGCTGACCTGGATCGTATTCATTAAGCACCAAACGGAAGAAAACAGGTAGGAACTACCTGGACTTGTCCAATAAGAGAGGCTTTAGTTTGGTTTAACGCAGCAAAAATAGTTTGCTACAATATGCACTAATGGATATGACCCTGTCCTGCTGCTTTGCAACAGTGTTAACAGACTGAAGGCCACATAAGGCCTCTGTCGTCCATTCATTCAAAGTCAAGTTGAACAGCACTGGAATGGTGTTTTATGACACTCATAAACCTAAAACCTTTTGGTGCTCTGCTGCCCTCAAACACAGGCACTAATCAAAACACACCAGCAACATCTGACAAGGCCACAATTCCTTACCGCACTCTTTTCAAGCACATTTTGAACAGCACCTTTGACCTTGAATGACTGGCAACTGATAAGACACACTCAGAAGATGACAGACCCAGAAGTTGGACAGCAGGGTTGGGGTCAATTCCATTTACATTTAGGATGTATAGGGGCTACTTTAAAACACTGAGCCCACTGCAAATTCATTACAAAAGAGAACAACTTTATTTGGCAACACAAAGACAGTTTGAATATAACCCATAATAAGTGTGCATACAAACAGTAATTTAGTTTAATGCTTCAGTTTCAAGTGTAGAATTAGAAAGGCAACACTGAAACGTTGACATTTTTGTGGAGAAAAAGTGCAGTCAATGTGTTCACAAAAAAAAAAAGTACCAGTCAAAAGTTGACACCTACTCATTTCAGGATTTCTTTATTTTGACTATTTACTACATTGTAGAATAATGAAAACATCAAAACTAGGAAATAATAGTAACCAAAAAATGCTGCATGAGGTAGTCACCTGGAATGCATTTCAATTAACAGGTGTGCCTTGTTTAAAAGTTTATTTGTGGAATTTCCTTCCTTCTTAATGCGTCCCTCTCAGAGTTCAAGTAACAGACATCTCAACATCAACTGTTCAGAGAAGACTGCATGAATCAGGCCTTCATGGTCAAATTGCTGCAAAGAAACCACTACTAAAGGACACCAATAAGAAGAAGAGATTTGCTTGGGCTAAGAAACACGAGCAACGGACATTAGACCGGTGGAAATCTGTCCTTTGGTCTGATGAGTCCAACTTTGAGATTTTAGGTTCCAACCTCCGCGTCTTTGTGAGACGCAGAGTAGGTGAACGGATGATCTCCACATACGTGGTTCCCACCGTGAAGCATGGAGGTGGTGGTGTGATGTGACACTGTCTGATTTATTTAAAATTCAAGACACACTTAACCAGCATGGCTACCACAACATTCTGCAGCAATACACCATCCCATCTGGTTTGCGCTTAGTGGGACTATCATTTGTTTTTCAACAGGACAATGACCCAACACACCTCCAGGCTGTGTAAGAACTATTACACCAAGAAGGAGAGTGATGAGTGCTGCATCAGATAACCAGACCTCCATAATCCCCCAACCTCAACTCAATTGAGATGGTTTGGGATAAGTTGGACCGCAACGTGAAGGAAAAGCAGCCAACAAGTGCTCAGCATGTGGAAACTCCTTCAAGACTGTTGGAAAAGCATTCCAGGTGAAGATGGTTGAGAGAATGCCAAGAGTGTGCAAAGCTGTCATCAAGGCAAAGGGTGGCTACTTTGAAGAATCTAAAATATATTTGGATTTGTTTAACACTTTTTGGGTTACTACATGATTGATTGAATGTGTCATTTCATAGTTGATGTCTTCACTATTATTCTACAATGTAGAAAATATTAAAAATAAAGAAAAACCCTTCAATGAGTAGGTGTGTCCAAACTTTTGACTGGTTCTATATATCATGTGGATATAGTACATGTTGGATTGTACATGTGGATAATATGTTGGATTATGAATAAAGTGACTTAATAATCTGACTGATTTTCATGCAGTGGACCATAAATTAAAAAAATAGTGTAGTAGTGGAAGTAGGAATATAAAATTGATTGCAATGCAAACAGTAAGACATCAAACAGCACAGCCAATTTCTCTTGGTGATGAGGGTGATGAGGCTACTTATTCCTACAAGTGAGTATCAAACCAAGACACATATTTAAGTAGTGTGCACGTGAGTGATTGTCTGCGATCATAACCTATATATTCACAATCAATGTTGAGGCACTTCATCTAAACAGTCCCCTCTGGACCCGTCCCCAACAGTGGCACAAATGATGGTTTGCATAACTAACATAGGTTAGTGATAAGGCCACCCCTCTGACTGCCACAATGTGAGAGGTATTGTACATGGATTTGATATGCGTATGTTAAAGGCTCAGTTCAGTGGGAAGGATCTGTAGATCTGGGTTGTGTTCAGTAGGCAAGAAACTGAAGAAAATGCTCCAAAGGGAGACATAAAATATTGTCCAATAAGAAACACAATTTTTTTCCCCCCATTGCAAAAGGTTTCAAAACATTTTGCTACAGTATGTCCTAATGAACATGTCCCGGACTAATGCCACTGTGCTGCGGAGGCTCTGGTCTGGTTTGGTTCTGTGTGTCTGACTGAAAGGTTTGGTCTAGATCAAAGCAGACAACATTTGAAAGCCTTCTTGATCTTGCCTTCTTTTCCACCCTTGTCTTTACTCTCTGACATTTTCTTTTTTCGCACCTCCCTCATAAGATCAAAGAACACCTGAAAAGAGTGGACAGTTATTTCAGCCATATAGTTACATTGAAAGTTGATTTACTGTAAAGGTTGTTTTTAAATCATGCTTCTGGTATCCCATGTCTTGAAACATTTCTATAACCTAATCCCCCCATCTAAAAATGTAGAAATCCTAAGTAAGAAATTACATGGTGTATTGTTTCTAGTCCTACTGTAGCGAAGTGCACCATATGTTTAAAAGTTTGGTTACATACCTTGTCAACGTTGGCTCGTGTCTTGGCTGAGGTCTCCACGTACTGCACCCCCCACTCCTCAGCCTTGGCCCGGACCTCGTCCAACGACACCTGCCTGCGGTCCTCCAGATCAGACTTGTTCCCCACCACCAACAGAGGGATGGTATCGTTCTCTGCTTTCACCCGCATAATCTGCTCCCTAGGAAGACCCGTACAATACATTAGTCCTGATGAAGAACCAGTTGGATCTAAACACTGTTGGGGTGTAATTAGCAGTGTGGAGCTGCATTTTTAGTTCTGGGCATTTACATCTAAAAAAGACCCACGAGCACCAACATGAAGTACATAGGAGCATATCAAATGAGGTGTCAAATGAAAGCTTAGGGTATACTTTTTTATTTTATGGCATAAGTAAAGGCTTTGATTTCTGGATAAACAGATGGGGGAAAGTATCAGAAATACATCAAAACACAATGTTGACGTAAAGACGCCTGCCAACTAATATTAACACATTTATTGCCTTGTGATTACATTACCAAAAACACATCTTTAAGGTATTCACCCCACTTAATTGAGATTTAATGTCACTGACCTTCACACAATACTCCCTAAATGTCAAAGTGGAATTGTTTTTAGAAATTAACAAATTAATTACAAATGAAAAGCTGAAAAGTGTGGAATACTTATTGACTCAATCCCTTTGTTATGGCAAGTCTAAATAAGTTCAGGAGTAAACATGTGCTTAACAAGTCCCAAAATCATTTGCATGGACTCACTGAGTGCAATAGTGTTTAACGGGATTTCTGAATGACTACCTCATCTCTATACCCCACACATACAATTATCTGTAAGATCACTAAGTCAAGCAGTGAATTTCAAACACTGAATCAACCAACAGCCAGGGTGAATAGAAGGAAGCCTGTACAAAATACAAATATTCCAAAACATGCATTCTGTTTGCAACAAGGCACTAAAGTAATACTGCAAAGAATGTGGCAAAGCAATTCACTTTTGGTCCTGAATAAAAAAAAGTGTCATATTTGGGGCAAATCCAATACAACACATTACAGAGTACCATTTTAAAGCAGTAGTGGTGGCTGCATCATTTTAATGGGTATGCTTGTAACATTAAAGGGGTTGTTCAGAATTAAAGAAATACATGGAATGGAGTTAAGCACAGGCAAAAGCCTAGAGGAAAACCTGGTTCAGTCTGCTTTCCACCAAACACTGGGAGATGAATTCACCTTTTAGCAGGACAATAACTTAAAACACAAGGCCAAATCTACACTGGAGTTGCTTATCAAGACAGTGAATGTTCCTGAATGGCTTAAAGTTTATATAAAGCACTAAATGTTCTAACTATATACAAGTATATAGCCAGAATGTGTCCTGGTCAGGTCATGTGGTCCTGGCCCTATATTGTACATGGGTAAGGCATAGCCTGTCATTTGTCAGTTGATCATGTGTTTGATGTACTATAAAAAAAAAAAATTTAAAAATCGGCCTATCAGAGTGGACGTACCGGAACTCTGAGGTGGCGGTGAACGACTCATGTTCGGTGATGGAGAAGACTAGCAGGAAGCCCTCTCCACTCCGGAAGTAGTTGTCTCTGATGGCAGCATAGTCCTCCTGTCCAGCTGTGTCCAGGATGTCGATCTGGACCTCCTCTCCATCCAGCACCACCTTCTTCCTGTAGCTGTCTGCCTTTGTGGGCTCATAATCCTCCACAAACTAGGAGAAGGGAAGGAGTGAGTAAGGGAATTATTTTATTTACAGAATCGTAAACTCTTTTCAATGGAAAAGCAGTATTGGAGGTTTGAGTGGTGGCTTGCCCAAGTCTCTCTTTAGCCTGGGCGTCCAGACCACATTCTACAAAGGGAGCAATGTACAGAGTCTGGTAAGGACCAGACTTATCGCGCTTACCTCATCATACATGAACTGCAGAGTGAGGGCTGACTTGCCGACACCGCCACTTCCCACCATGATCACCTTGTGCAGCACCAGAGAGCTCTGGTTCTTACTCTTTCCGGTAGACATCTTTGGATTTGGACTGTCTGCAGCTACTATACTAACGGAAACCGCCTCCACCAGAACTTCCTACAGTTGGACACAAACATGTAAATTAGCCAATAAAACATCTTTTAAAAGTTGCAAAAAAGTGTCCAGAAAAAGAAGGCAGTGTTTTGTATATGCATGTACATCTAATGTCAAAACAGATCCACATGGACCTAAAAGGTTGACAAAACAGCCCATCTCAAAATGGCAGCTGAGTGAAACATAGGCTGACCCCTATAATTTCATTAATGAGTTCAGCAGTGGTGTGGCAGCCTTCTAGGGGAAAATGATGTAGGCCTAACCTACTGCACACACCTTCACAGCTAATAGGTTGGGAAATGAAGCAAACATGTGCTTAGCCAAATACCTCCTCCACAGAGTTGCGTGGGGACGGCAGTTTTTAAATGAACCTCCGACTCGCTATGCAGTCGCTACGTTAAAAAAAGTGTATGTTTGTCCTCTGTTTGCTGAACACCCCCCCAACATTTAACATTTTTATGGAGCAACATTTAACATTTTTAATGGAGTAGAGACATCCCAAGGACCCCAGATAGCAAGGACCATAGTTACAATAATCTGAAGGAATGATATCAGTAGATCATGAAATGGATGTATAAATCAAGCATACAACAAGAGTGGAAAGCAGAAGAAGAAAGTGTGTGACAACCTCATGTCATCAACTGAATGAAGGCATCATGTCTAGTGTAGCTGCTGCAAAATTGAATGAGGATCCAAATATGAATTATTAAAAAATATATAGAAAACAATGTATTGCTACAAGACCAGAGAAAACGTTCCCACAATGTAATAGGCCTTATTGTCAGTTCCAAAACAGAAACTAAAAGCATAATAAAACACTGTTCTCGGGAACTATAAGACCTTCACCATAGCCAAAAGTTATTTTAAATACAATACAGCTAAAGGCATGCCCCTTTTAAGTGCCCTAACTACTGCCCCAAAATCCAACTTTGGCACAACTTATGTTTGGGGGGGGGGACATTATACCGTTGCCGTGTTTTGTATCACATTCCAAAGATAAAACTGTCATGTCTCCCCTCTCCCCAGTGAAAATTGCACCCCTGCCAAAATCAAAATTGGATTTTAGACTTCTGATACTTTCTTCCTGCTACTTTTCTAGACCCGCCACTTTCTCTCAAGAAGCAGCTCTCGATTGGATATATACAAATTAGAACGCTGTGGTCAACCGAATATTGGATGAGAATCTGTCAATCAAAAGACGTTAGCGCAAACTTCGGTATGTTTGACCAAGATAAAAATATAAATCAAAACCCGCTTTCTGATATCGATTTCCACTTGAACATACTTCTACAAAAGTGCATAGAGATAGCAAACGTTTCACCTCGTAATGCGTTTGGTGTATTTCTTGGCTGTTATCCGGTATACACCATGGGAACGCTGAAGTAGAGGACAAATTTCACTTACCAGCCGCAAATGCGGATATTTTGACCACTCCCGGACGTCGTGTAAAAAAACGTTCTATGAACGGGATGTGATGTCATATGGAATTTTGCCATCAAAGACAGTACAATATGAACAAGATGGGCTAAGACGGCTTTCTCTCCGATCACACTTGTAGGCGATGTCATGGCGACGTTGAATAACTAATGCCGAGGTAAAAACCAAATCATGGTGTCAGTGATTTTCCCATTCGGAAAGTCGGAGCTCTAGAAAGAGGCCCGAATTCCCGAGTTGGAAATCCGAGTAGAATGACTGTTCGAATGGCATGCGCCATTTTTGAAGACTGCATGTAAAAAAAATATTAATATATACACCATATATATATTAATTTTTCCCTTTATAAAATCAAAACGCCCCCGAAACTGTGCGCAGGTGAATGAACTTGCATTAAAACTCTGCCTGATAAACGCCCATCATTCAACTTTTATTGTGACAATTATGCCTTTGTTTGCTGCATGCTTTTGATGTATAGAGTAGAGGACACGGGATGGTGGTAACACTTTTCACCTTTTCGTCAGTTTCTCAGAGATTGTTTATGGGGGTGTATTTGAAACTTGACACAAACATCCTACAGCTGTCCTTTACAAATTGGTGTGGTTATTACATATGTCAATCAAATTGCAAATGCACGGTGTTGTCTTAAATACAAATTGTGAAGTGTTACAATTTACCCAATGGTCTAGGTTAGTAACAGTGCTTGGGGTGAATTGTAACAGAATGAAAAGTGCATAAATCATGACATGCGACTAATAATTAAACACCTTTATTGAGAACATGAGAGCAACATTGCCATGTTTAACATTCTGTATGGCAAAGATAATAATACACTTAAATAATCAAATGTATTATTTTACCCTCTAAATGGTATTTCTCAACCATACAACAACTAGGCTAAACTAAACACCTACACCTGAATGTTTGTGGTGTGTGTCTGTGAGACTTTTTTAACCAGTGCCTGTTTGATGGGTGTATCTGTCAAAATCAGTTTTTCTCCTCTTCCTACCCCTTGTTGTAATTTTCTGGGGCCCTGCTTTTGGGAAGGGGCGTACATCAACTGGATTGATATTAGAAGGGTAACAAGGTGTTTCCCAGCCACAGCCTGATACATGCGGGGAGTTGTCCTGTGAGTTGACTGGAGAGGTGGCCGGGAAGGCAGCTGGAGAGGTGGCTTGGATAGCTGTGGGTACAGTGGGCACAGTAGCCTGAGGGGTCTCTGAAGAGGTGACCTGGGAGGCAGCTGGCAAGACCAACTTGTCAGCTGGAGCAGTTCTATCAGTGACAAGTGAGGGTGCAAAGTCACATTCCTGAAATATATCAGGGTTGTATGGCCAAATGCCAGTGCACCTGAACCCAGCCAGTACATCGGTGGGTGTTGTGACACCTGTTTTGACGAGGCCTGGAATGTCATATATGGTCAGTTGGAGAGGTGGCCTGGAAAGCTGTGGGCACAGTGGGCAAATTGGCCTACGGGGTGTCTGAAGAGGTGAGCTGGGAGGCAGCTGGCAAAACCAGTGTGTCAGCTGGAGCAGGACGGTCAGTGACAAGTGAGGGTGCAAAGTCACATTCCTGAAATAGTCACATTCCTGAAATAGTCACATTCCTGAAATATATCAGGGTTGTATGGCCAAATGCCAGTGCATCTGAACCCAGCCAGTATATAGGTGAGTGTTGTGTCACCTGTTTTGACAAGGCCTGGAATGTCACATATGGTCAGTTGGAGAGCTGGCCTGGAAGACAGTTGGAGAGGTGGCCTGGAAAGCAGTTGGAGAGATGAACTGGAAAGAAGTTGGAGAGATGAACTGGAAAGCAGTTGGAGAGGTGGCCTGGAAGGCAGCTGGAGAGGTGACCTGGAAGGCAGCTGGAGATGTGGCCTGGAAGGCAGCTGGAGAGGTGGCCTGGAAGGCAGCTGGAGAGGTGGCCTGGAAGGCAGCTGGAGAGGTGGCCTGGAAGGCAGCTGGAGAGCAAATCAAATGTATTTATATAGCCCTTCTTACATCAGCTGATATCTCAAAGTGCTGTACAGAAACCCAGCCTAAAACCCCAAACAGCAAGCAATGCAGGTGTAGAAGCACGGTGGCTAGGAAAAACTCCCTAGAAAGGCCAGAACCTAGGAAGAAACCTAGAGAGGAACCAGGCTATGAGGGGTGGCCAGTCCTCTTCTGGCTGTGCCGGGTGGAGATTATAACAGAACATGACCAAGATGTTAAAATGTTCATAAATGACCAGCATGGTCAAATAATAATAATCACAGTAGTTGCCAAGGGTGCAGCAGCAAGTCAGCACCTCAGGAGTAAATGTAATTTGGCTTTTCATAGCCAATCATTAAGAGTATCTCTACCGCTCCTGCTGTCTCTAGAGAGTTGAAAACAGCAGGTCTGAGACAGGTAGCACGTCCGGTGAACAGGTCAGGGTTACATAGCCGCAAGCAGAACAGTTGAAACTGGAGCAGCAGCACGGCCAGGAGGACTGGGGACAGCAAGGAGTCATCATGCCAGATAGTCCTGAGGCATGGTCCTAGGGCTCAGGTCCCCGAGAGAGAGAAAGAAAGAGATAATTAGAGAGAGCATAGTTAAATTCACACAGGACACTGGATAAGACAGGAGAAGTACTCCAGATATAACAAACTGACTGCTTCAAAATGAAAAAAAAAACAATTGCAAAATGTTGTGGACCTGTAAACAGATCGTTTGAATTCAAACATATTTTGCATTTACTTTTCCCCAAACCTAAATATGCTGCACTGCCCGCGAATTCTGAAACGTTGTCTAGCATGCTCGATAAAATGTCAAACCTACTATGCCTACTTCCACACGGAACCCCACTAATCTACTGACGGATCGCAAGAGGTAGCTAACAACAGACCTCCATCCTATGCTAGCTTGCTACCGATGTCCTGGCTAGCTGTCTAAATCGCCGTGACCCCCAAACCAACCACTCCACTCACTGGACCCTTTTGATCACTCGACTAAGGATGCCTCTCCTTAATGTCAATATGTCTTGTCCATTGCTGTTCTGGTTAGTGTTTATTGGCTTATTTCACTGTAGAGCCTCTAGTCCTGCTCACTATACCTTATCCAATTTATTAGTTCCACCACCCACACATGCAATGACATCTCCTGGTTTCAATGATGTTTCTAGAGACAATATCTCTCTCTTCATCACTCAATACCTCGGTTTACCTCCACTGTATTCACATCCTACCATACCTTTGTCTGTACATTAGACCTTGATGCTATTTTATCACCCCCAGAAACCTCCTTTTACTCTCTGTTCCAGACGACCAATTCTTATTGCTTTTAGCCGTACCCTTATTCTTCTCCTCCTATGTTCCTCTGGCGATGTAGAGGTGAATCCAGGCCCTGCAGTGCCTAGCTCCACTCCTATTCCCCAGGCGCTCTCTTTTGATGACTTCTGTAACCGTAATAGCCTTGGTTTCTTGCATGTTAACATTAGAAGCCTCCTCCCTAAGTTGGTTCTATTCACTGCTTTAGCACACTCTGCCAACCCGGATGTTCTAGCTGTGTCTGAATCCTGGCTTAGGAAGACCACCAAAAATTCAAACGACCTCCACTCATTACTGTAAAACGCTCCCTGAAACACTTCAGCGAGCAGGCCTTTCTAATCGACCTGGCCGGGGTATCCTGGAAGGATATTGATCTCATCCCGTCAGTAGAGGATGCCTGGATATTTTTTTAAAATGCCTTCCTAACCATCTTAAATAAACATGCCCCATTCAAGAAATGTAGAACCAGGAACAGATATAGCCCTTGGTTCTCCCCAGACCTGACAGCCCTCAACCAACACAAAAACATCCTATGGCGTTCTGCATTAGCATCGAACAGCCCCCGTGATATGCAGCTGTTCAGGGAAGCTTGAAACCGTTATACACAGGTAGTTAGAAAAGCCCAGGCTAGCTTTTTCAAGCAGAAATTTGCTTCCTGCAACACTAACTCAAAAAAGTTCTGGGACACTGTAAAGTCCATGGAGAATAAGAACACCTCCTCCCAGCTGCCCACTGCACTGAAGATAGGAAACACTGTCACCACTGATAAATCCACCATAATTGAGAATTTCAATAAGCATTTTTCTACGGCTGGCCATGCTTTCCACCTGGCTACTACCCCGGTCAACAGCACTGCACCCCCAACAGCAACTCGCCCAAGCCTTCCCCATTTCTCCTTCTCCCAAATCCATTCAGCTGATGTTCTGAAAGAGCTGAAAAATCTGGACCCCTACAAATCAGCCGGGCTAGACAATCTGGACCCTTTCTTTCTAATATTATCTGCCGAAATTGTTGCCACCCCTATTACTAGCCTGTTCAACCTCTCTTTCGTGTCGTCTGAGATTCCCAAAGATTGGAAAGCAGCTGCGGTCATCCCCCTCTTCAAAGGGGGGGACACTCTTGACCCAAACTGCTACAGACCTATATCTATCCTACCATGCCTTTCTAAGGTCTTCGAAAGCCAAGTCAACAAACAGATTACCAACCATTTCGAATCTCACCATACCTTCTCTGCTATGCAATCTGGTTTCAGAGCTGGTCATGGGTGCACCTCAGCCACGCTCAAGGTCCTAAACGATATCTTAACCGCCATCGATAAGAAACATTACTGTGCAGCCGTATTCATTGATCTGGGCAAGGCTTTCGACTCTGTCAACCACCACATCCTCATCGGCAGACTCGACAGCCTTGGTTTCTCAAATGATTGCTTCGCCTGGTTCACCAACTACTTCTCTGATAGAGTTCAGTGTGTCAAATCGGAGGGTCTGCTGTCCGGACCTCTGGCAGTCTCTATGGGGGTGCCACAGGGTTCAATTCTTGGACCGACTCTCTTCTCTGTATACATCAATGAGGTCGCTCTTGCTGCTGGTGAGTCCCTGATCCACCTCTACGCAGACGACACCATTCTGTATACTTCCGGCCCTTCTTTGGACACTGTGTTAACAACCCTCCAGGCAAGCTTCAATGCCATACAACTCTCCTTCCGTGGCCTCCAATTGCTCTTAAATACAAGTAAAACTAAATGCATGCTCTTCAACCGATCGCTACCTGCACCTACCCTCCTGTCCAACCTCACTACTCTAGACGGCTCTGACTTAGAATACGTGGACAACTACAAATACTTAGGTGTCTGGTTAGACTGTAAACTCTCCTTCCAGACCCATATCAAACATCTCCAATCCAAAGTTAAATCTAGAATTGGCTTCCTATTTCGCAACAAAGCACCCTTCACTCATGCTGCCAAACATACCCTTGTAAAACTGACCATCCTACCAATCCTCGACATTGGCGATGTCATTTACAAAATAGCCTCCAATACCCTACTCAACAAATTGGATGCAGTCTATCACAGTGCAATCCGTTTTGTCACCAAAGCCCCATATACTACCCACCATTGCGACC
The DNA here is from genome assembly GCF_023373465.1 of Oncorhynchus keta. Lineage (NCBI taxonomy): Eukaryota > Metazoa > Chordata > Actinopteri > Salmoniformes > Salmonidae > Oncorhynchus > Oncorhynchus keta. The sequence goes on from NC_068450.1 coordinate 54,300,412, forward strand.
TGTACGCTCTCGTTGGCTGGCCCTCGCTTCATACTCGTCGCCAAACCCACTGGCTCCATGTCATCTACAAGACCCTGCTAGGTAAAGTCCCCCCTTATCTCAGCTCGCTGGTCACCATAGCATCTCCCACCTGTAGCACACGCTCCAGCAGGTATATCTCTCTAGTCACCCCCAAAACCAATTATTTCTTTGGCCGCCTCTCCTTCCAGTTCTCTGCTGCCAATGACTGGAACGAACTACAAAAATCTCTGAAACTGGAAACACTTATCTCCCTCACTAGCTTTAAGCACCAACTGTCAGAGCATCTTACAGATTACTGCACCTGTACATAGCCCACCTATAATTTAGCCCAAACAACTACGTCTTTCCCAACTGTATTTAATTAATTTATTTATTTTGCTCCTTTGCACCCCATTATTTTTATTTCTACTTTGCACATTCTTCCATTGCAAAACTACCATTCCAGTGTTTTACTTGCTATATTGTATTTACTTTGCCACCATGGCCTTTTTTGCCTTTACCTCCCTTCTCACCTAATTTGCTCACATTGTATATAGACTTGTTTATACTGTATTATTGACTGTATGTTTGTTTTACTCCATGTTTAACTCTGTGTCGTTGTATCTGTCGAACTGCTTTGCTTTATCTTGGCCAGGTCGCAATTGTAAATGAGAACTTGTTCTCAACTTGCCTACCTGGTTAAATAAAGGTGAAATAAAAAAATTAAAAAATACTTACAGTGGTATCCTACACTCTTCAAAGCAAAATATCAACTGTCTGTTCATCTGTTAAATTCTACTTCTACCCTTTTGGATGCATAGAGCAAAATACTTGAAATAATAGCCTACCTAATAGGCCCAATTAAATGAGAGATGCGCATTGTAATTTGTTGTAGGTTAAAACTTCTTCTGTAACATGAACCTATCATGGCCAGGAAAGGTGGTGTGGAATTTATTCTGCATGAAAATATGTATTATGTTTATAAATTAAATGTTTACTTGAGGCATTTGAAATTACAGTAGGGTATTCAGATATACAGTAGCCTAGCCTAAAATAGAAACGTACATGGAAAAGGTGAACCGCCTGTTCTACCATTAAACTGCGCTCCGAATCGGATCGGGTTTTATCATTGGAATGTAATACAAAACGAAGCAGCAGTGTGCTTTAGGACCATGCGGACGCCTCAGAGCGGTCGGTAGGGTGTTTGGAGTGTTAATCAGACTGCCGGTGGGGTACTTCGTGACTATGAAACTGTCAGTCAGAAAATGTGAGGAATTTATTCTGCAATGATCATAGGAAATACCTATTTTAGAATGCAAAGTTGCAGAAAAATTGATCTTCACTCTTAGAAATACTACGCTGCTTGCTTGCAAGGCAATACTTCATCCAACCACTAGAAACATTGCGTACGCATGGTCTAACTTTGCGAAAGCTAAGAACATTCGCAGATCAAGTTCAGTTTCCTTTTTTTAATGGCGCACACGTGTTTTGGGGGAGCCTATATATCTGGTATATAGGCCTACGCAACGTTTATAAATTAGACCTCATGGGTAATTGCAATTAACTACAGGTAGAACCAGAATCCAAAAGTGTTTCTGCCCTCCAGGACCTTAATTGCACAGACTTGCGTTTGACAAATACATCGGCTTATATATTATTATTGTTATTATTACAGATATTATTATTTCTAGGCCTATAGGCCTATGACAATTAGAAACGGATGAAAACGTTTTCATTTATCACACATAATTACCTAATTAATGACCTAATTACACAGTCATTGTGCATTGTTTTCCCTCAATATTATCCAGTAAATGTTATGATTTATGCTGTAAATTAATGTTTTATTGTTCAACTGTTAGATAGATATGCCTATATAGGCTATATGGCTCAGGCCTATCGGTTTATTGCCTTGCCTGGCTGCAAATTGTTTAAAAAAAATGTGTACGATTCATGCAATGTGTAGTTGCAATATTTAGTAGAAGGGTGGCAGCATTTAACAACTTTCAACTTGATCTTTTTGTTATAGTGTTGGGAGAGCGCACATAAAACAATTGCTGGGCATTCACAAATGACTGTGTTGCCAATGTTCGGTAAAACGTATTATGTGATATATGTATTAGACGTATATTTCACTCATATTTGAGTGACGACAAAACAGAGCTCTGACTTGAATTGGTCAATGTGTTTGTATCACTTAACATAATAAAAGTGATGCCTTGGCAGGGTCACCTTTTGGCGCTTTAATTTGTATTACCTTGTTGTTGTTTCCAATTCACCCAGTGTTGTTTGGGAGATGCTTATGGTCGCCATGCTGTCGTGCGTAAGCCACAACAAGAAAGGCTTGTCAAAAATCTGTCGGTACCAATTTATGTATTTATTTTTTCATTTGGAGCATCTATAGGGAACGCGTTTCATATTTGTTTGATGCATGAAAAGGCAACAACAACAAAAACCAGTACATTTGGACAGCATGTGTTGATGGTAATGTTTTATATTAAAACATGGCCTTGTCTAGGCTATTAGACATACAGGCTTCATAAGGAACATATCACATGTGAATTAATTATATAATTGAAGTTTATTGATGTAATCCTGGTTCTTATTTCTAAAGTAGATAGTTTCCACTGTAAAGATAGCCTATGCTAATGATTCTATATATTGTGCGCAAATCAATGCATTATATATATTATATGTATTGTGCACAAGTCATCAGGCAGTCTGGTAAACAATTGGTTACTTCAATTCGTAAGTTTTTTTTTTATCTCTCCTAATTCGTTTTGCATGGGCCATAAGCATTTTCTCAGGACAGGAGAGCTAAGGAGGATAGTTTACCTTAAGCCTACGCATAATCTCCTACCAAATACTAGGAGTCTGTTTAGTTGGTGGGACGTCCCACGTGGTTTCAACTCCTTGTATAAAAACGTTCAGTCTATGGAGGACTCCTAAATCGACATAGCAAGAGAAAGGTTCGTCCGATCGTTAGACCTCTTTGTGCTCAAGTATATCAGGGCAATTTCATATCGGGAATTCAAATCCAATCAATGTGCATTTTAATAAGGATACACAGGAACAAAAACTGAAGGAATAAGTCCAAAGCAAATGACAAACTGGATGCTACAATATGCGATAAGTTATTATTTGACCGACCCTTCAGCTTTTTCCATTTATGGAATATCCTGATTTGTGTTTATCAACCAATGGGTGATTTTTCCTTTCGTTTAGTTTGTCCTCTTCTATTCGTTTCTAAATGATGATTATTGCGAATTGCAGTTCAATTAAACCATGGCACGATACGTCAGGCATTGAACTGAAACTCAATTGACGGATAATGGTAGCCTACTGATTTTAAATTGTGTTACCTTGAAAGGGTGAAGCAAAGGCATTGAGACAAGCAGAACGGACTTGACTCCCAATGTGCCCCTGAAGTGAAGTCGACTGAGTGACAGACATCGGGAATGAAAACAGACACGAAATAAGGGGAATATTTCAAGTTACGGTGAATGGAATAGTTAATTCCATCAAAATGCGTCTGAATTGAGTGAAATATTTATTATTGCTTGGACTCCTTACAAAGTATACGGACTAACGGGATTCTACAACATTATCTTTCTTTTCATTCGAAATCGTATTTTCTTAAAAACGCCAAGTGAATAGCCTACATTTGACAGAAATATTGTGCATACATTTTTATAGTAGAAAACGAATTATTGCACTACAAATATCACGACTTTTCTTCTTCATAAAGAAAATGATTAACTGTATAATCAAAGTGGCATTATTTGTGGCTTGCGTGCTGTCTGTCCGCTGCAAAGAAGCGGCGCCGGGATCCTTGAACCCTTTGCCGGGAATGGAGACGCAAACCGGAGCTCAGGAAACTTGCTCTTCGTGTGGCATCGGTCAGCCCGAAGAATCGGGACAGGTGGACATTGACTTTCTGGAGACGGTGAAAAGGCATATCTTGAGCAGGTTACAGATGAGGGTAAGACCCAACATCACCCATCCTATCCCGAAGGCGGCGATGGTGACTGCGCTTCGGAAACTACACGCGGGTAAAGTGCGCGAGGATGGGAGAGTAGAAATCCCGAATCTGGATGGACACGCGACGAGCAATGCCAATGACGTGCTGGAGGAAAGCTCAGAGATAATCAGTTTCGCAGAGACAGGTGTGTAATTATTGTATATTACAGGCAAGCTACCGTTTACTCTATTGTATTAGGGAAAAATGAACAAATAAAACCACTTTTACGCAAAGACCAAGCTGGGTATGGTGCCTAAGGTTTGGACTAAACATTAGACCAAGGTGATGTAGCGCATCATTCCCCGCTAAGAGCAGAACGGCTCTGTGATTTGAAAATAATACATTCACACATTCCTCACAGTAGGCATAGTAGTACCCTATTTTCTAAATATTGTATATTTATATTGAAAGGGTGGGGAGCATGAAACCAGAAATCAACTGATGCGGGTTCCATGCATACAGGAAAAGTCAGTCAAATAGCTTGAAATATAAAACTAAACAAAACCAAATGTTTCTGTTTATCATTTATAGATGTTTTAAATTATTATTTTTCCCAATCTATTCTGCAAACACTTTGGGTTATTTGGTAACCCAGCGCTGGTTAATTAGTGGACAGAACACATGTTTGGTTATTTTGACCCAGCCAGTTGGGTTGGGTGAATAACCCAACATGTTGGTTTGTTGGGATTACCCAAACATGGGTTAATTTAACCATCAGTTGGGTATTTTTTTGACTCGCATGCTGGGTGGACCAAGCAGCTTGGCCTTTTTGAATGTAATCCTTAGGTCATTTTCAGGAGGCGTGTCTTATTAGGGGCGTGGCTTTCAGCTACATCTTATTGGCCACCCTTGAATGTGTTTGTTGTATTTGATACCATCACACCTATGCCACTCCAGCCATTACCACGAGCCCATCCTCCCTGTTATTGTGCCACCAACTTCTTGTGGTCCACATAGAAAACTACAAATACATGACAAAGTATAGAACAGTAATAGACAAGAACAACACAAAATATGACATTAAATAAAAAAATAAAAATAGTTGTGTGTATATATAGGAAAGCACACCAAGATTCAACAAAAACACTATTCACATATACATATCAATATTCTTATGTACAGTAATTAGATCTTTAGAAATAGGAGAAGCGTTGTGATACAATATGTTTTTTAAATCTGTTTTTAAAGTTAGACTTGCTTTTTGCCTGTGTAACCTCTGATGCAAGAGCATTCCATGATGACATGGCTCTATACATACTGTAACTGACCGATGCATTCAATCTGTTTTTGGTTTGGGTACTGTAAGAGACCAATAGTTGCGTGTCTGGTGCGGTACAGTTGAAGTCTGAAGTTTACATACACCTTAGCCAAATACATTTAAACTCCGTTTTTCACAATTCCTGATATTTAATCCAAGTAAAAATTCCCTATCTTAAGGTCAGTTAGGATCACCACTTTATTTTAAGAATGTGAAATGTCAGAATAATAGGAGAGAGAATGATTTATTTCAGCTTTTATTTCTTTCATCACATTCCCAGTGGGTCAGAAGTTTACATACACTCAATTAGTATTTGGTAGCATTGCCTTTAAATTGTTTAACTTCGGTCAAACGTTTTGGGTAGCCTTCTACAAGCTTCCCACAATAAGTTGGGTGAATTTTGGCCCATTCCTCCTGACACAGCTGGTGTAACTGAGTCAGGTTTGTAGGCCTCCTTGCTCGCACACGCTTTTTCAGTTTTGCCCACACATTTTCTATGGGATTGAGGTCAGGGTTTTGTGATAGCCCCTCCAATATGCTTGGGGTCATTCTCCATTTGGAAGACGCATTTGCGACCATGCTTTAACTTCCTGACTGATGTCTTGAGATGTTGCTTCAATATATCCACGTCATTTTCCATCCTCATGATGCCATCTATTTTGTGAAGTGCACCAGTCCCTCCTGCAGCAAAGCACCCCCACAACATGATGCTGTCACCCCAGTGTTTCACGTTTGGGAAGGTGCTCTTCGGCTTGCAACCCTCCCCCCTTTTTCTCCAAACATAATGATGGTCATTATGGCCAAACAGTTATATTTCTGTTTCATCAGACCAGTGGAAATTTCTCCAAAAAGTACGAGCTTTGTCCACATATGCAGTTGCAAACTGTAGTCTGGCTTTTTAATGCCGTTTTTGGAGCAGTGGCTTCTTCCTTGCTGAACTGCCTTTCAGGTTATGTCGATATAGGACTAATTTTACTGTGGATATAGATACTTTTGTACCTGTTTCCTCCAGCATCTTCGCAAGGTCTGTTGCTGTTGTTCTGGGATTGATTTGCACTTTTCGCACCAAAGTACGTTCATCTCTAGGAGACAGAACGCGTATCCTTCCTGAGCAGTATGACGGCTGAGTGGTTCCATGGCGTTTGTACTTGCTTACTATTGATTGAACAGATAAATGTGGTACCTTCAGGCGTTTGGAAATTGCTCCCAAGGATGAACCAGACCTGTGGAGGTCTATCATTTTTTTTCTGAGGTCTTGGATGATTTCTTTAGATTTTCCAATGATGTCAAGCAAAGAGGCACTGAGTTTGAAGGTAGGCCTTGAAATACATCCACAGGTACACCTCCAATTGACTCAAATTATGTCAATTAGCCTATCAGAAGCTTCTAAAGCCATTACATAATTTTCTGGAATTTTCCAAGCTGTTTAAAGGCATAGTCAACTTAGTGTATGTAAACTTCTGACCCACTGGAATTGTGAAACGGTGAATTATAAGTGAAATAATCTGTCTAAACAATTGTTGGAAAAAATACTTGTGTCATACATAAAGTAGATGTCCTAACCAACTTGCCAAAACTATAGTTTGTTAACAATACATTTGTGGAGTGGTTGAAACACTTAGGTTGGAGTCATTAAAACTTGTTTATGTAAACTTCAGACATCAACTGTAGTCACAGTAAGATGCTTCATCTTGAGAGGACAACTGTTAGTATCAGAGACCTTATCTAACATCATAAAGACATTCCTGTTCATCATACTGCAAATATATATATAGATTTTTATATATTTTTATTTTTTATTATTACATATTATAATAAGGTATACCACCTTATTGTGTCCCAACAATGGGATTTACAGTGGCTTTTAGGGAACTCATACACTTCTATAAGCATCATTAAAGCTACAAAGAAGTCCATGTTTAACCATAGCATGTGATAGCTATTCAACAGAACAGATGAACAGGAATGACATTTGCTCAGGTGGCTAAAAATAACTATCTGAATGCCACGCCCCCTACTAAACTATGCCTCCAGTCTTCTGATCCTCTGGGTCATATCTCAATAACCCAGCGTCAATAACCCAGCATCAATAACCCAGCAGTTTTAAAAGAAAACAACCCAACTAAGTGACCCAACACCTGCAACCCAGCAGTTAGGTCAACCAAACAACCAAGCGTTTGTTAGTGTGAGCACAGAAAAAGTGTGTCCTCGGGCTGAGGTTCACACCCCTAGAGACTCATTAAAACAAATCACTATAACAGCCTCATAGCACTCATCTTCAAAACAACAGAATAGACTAAGGGTAGGTATAATATCGCATTCACATTCAAAGGAATGATGTGGACAATCCCAAAAAGATTTGAAGCCCCATAATATTTTCACATTATTCACAAAATCTCTGTAACTTTGTACTGTACATTTGTGTAGATTCAGTTGGGTTGCCTTCCTTTTGTGCCTCTTTGCCCTCCTTGCCAGTTGGCAGTATTACCCAGGGTGGTAGCTGCTACCAGCTGGCCGTGGCACTGAGAAGAGCTCACAGAACAATTTGCTTAGAGATGATTAAAGGGGGACTGGAAATGATCAATGATGCCACCTGCTTGGGCCCACGTGTATTCAAATCAAACCTCTTATTGCCTCTTATTTTTTATAGCAGTTTAAGTCACCCCAGATTTTCTCTAACCGGCTGCGCATCTCTCCAACACAATTAGTGTCAGTGATTTGGTTAGCTGATCAGAGACATGTTCAAAACCAACCCTGTTTGGTACTTCTCAAATACACTTAGCACAATTTCTTCTATCTAGTACCTAAAAGGGTTATTCGGGCTGTCCCCATAGGAGAACCATTTTTGGTTCCAGGTAGAACCCCTTTGGGTTCCAGGTAGAACTCTTTTCACAGAGGGTTCTATATGGAACCCAAAAGGGTTATTTTACCTGGAACCAAAAATGGTTCTCCTATGGGGACAGCTGAATAATTCTTTTGGAAGCCTTTTCTCTAAGATTGTACAGTCAATCTAAGGACACCTGATAAAAATCTTAATGTTCACCCATGCTGAGCGTTTCATCTGAATGCCGCCCACATAATATGATTCTACTGTGATCTTCTGTTGAGAGTCCTGGTACCACCTATAAGCTGACCGGAAAGAAGGGCTGCTGTAGAATGGCTGTACATCTACACAAGGTCAGCGCTTTGTGCAAGAACCATGCATGCTGAATGTAGAGTGAACTGGAATGGTGAACTCACTGCCACTGACTGGTCCGTATTAGAATGCATGGTGTGAGGGACCATCTCCCTTATATAGAGTGGGACTTGGTTCCTGCCTGCACAGTACTCATTGACTTCATCATGCTTGTATGTTAGACCTTGTATTTGCCGTTGTTGCGTATGGTTACTACAGCAGTCGCCTGACAAAGATGCAACAATGTCAGCTATAGTGATAGCATCTGAAGACGCTTTCTCTGCAACTCTGTTTCTGTCCCTGAGAAGGATAAAGAAAGAATGCTGTATACTGCATTGGCGCTCTCATAAGTTCACCTGACAAATCACTTTCTGATTGGATGTGTCTTTTTGGGGAGTATTCCGTTCTTGAGTATCCTGTTCCATCTGAGACAATTTCCCTCTTTACTCACCGAGTGAAAAATGGACCCCTTAGGTTTGTTTCACAAAGCCCCCCTCTTCCCGCCTCCCCTGTTGAAAGAAGAAATAACTGATACAGTAATATATCAAAGTCATCCATTGGTAAACAGAAGATAAATAGAACCTCCATTTCAAATCAGGAGACACTTGGACTTAGCGTTTTGCTTATTGTTGGTCACGTCTTGACAGCTGTGCTGCCACCCATGGCCTAGTGCTAGTACAGTCAGAGTGTGGTCTTTAGCTGTCTGTTGACTAAGTCTTTAAGTTGAGTAATAACAAGGAGATTACCTGTCTTGTGTTGTGTGAGGCAGTGCAGATGGAGACTGGCTGAGCAGGCCAGGGCAGCCTCCATTATAGCTGATGCCTGATGATGGGGCCCAGGCCCGCCCAGGTCGGGTCCCCTCGCTTTGGGCGGCAAGCAAACAGGCAGGCAGCACAGCTCACTGTTCAGGCTGGAGAGGTGACCCTTGACACGTGTGCGTTTTCCAACTTTCCTTCACCTGACAGCATGTTTCTCAGTCAGTCACAGAGTATCTATGTAGAGTGTTGCTGATGGTCTCTCAGGTTAGAGGTTTTCACTCTCACTGGAGGCCTGGGGAGAAACCATCTATTTCAGTTCATGCCTTAGCTACTGAAGATGTCACTCACTGTCTCTTGGGTTTCTTTAGGTAGTTCAAGGTTCAGATCTTCTCTTGATCAGCTGCACGGTGGTGCAGGGAGCCTGACCAGGCAAAGTCAGTGAGTGTGGACGAGTAGGAGTTGTTTTGGTCATGTGACAAGTGCAAGTTAGATTTGAATTGGACTTTGGACCCTGACCCTACCTGAACCTGAACCTACCCACACATGAAAACAATATGGCACAAACCTAAAACGACTAAACATTGGCACACACTGTGCAACCAGAAAAGGTTTCTGTGGTGATAGTTGGGTTGTTGGGAAGGCCAGCTAGTTTCATGTAAATTCCTTTTTTCCTTCATCATTAATCCACAGTGAAGCTGTGCTCCTCTTCACTCAATGTGCCTGGCTTTACTATGCCTTTGCCTCCTTTACATCACATTACTGTGCATTGTGTAAGCAGTTAGGCTCAGTAAGCTCTCGTTTTTCTGCAGTATTCACAGCAAAGCCTTTGAGCCTTTGTACTTGGCTCTGATAAACCCTCTTCTCCATACCCAGCCTGACTCGGGGCCAGGGGCAACTTCAAGTGGGCCTGATCCCAGATCTGTACTGCCATGTCACAGTCAAGGCTCCCTATAAGCAAGGGCCAGCTGGAACTGATTCCAGACCTGCTGATGCTGCACTGTCGTTGCAGACCTCATGTAGGCCTATGTGACAAGACCAGGGCCTGTATTCATAAAGCGTCTCAGAGTAGGAGTGCTGATCTAGGAACAGGTCCCCCCTCTTTTTCATGATGATCTATAATACAAAATTGATCCTGGATCAGCACCCTGAGACGCTTTCTGAGTACGGCCCTGGACCAAGAAGAGGCTGAGTGTCTCTGTTAGAGCCGTCTCCCAGTGTACACCCATCCACCAAATCCCTTTAGTACCAGTCCAAACTCTGTTTACATCCCAGGCCAGATAAAGATGACATTAAGACAGGCTATAACCAGGGAGGCCATAGTAACCGTCCATCTCAATTTAATCCCAAACTGTTGAACTGTTCCCAATGTGTCCAGTTCTTATCCAGCTATTCATCCAACAATCCAAGCTTGGGACCACCCAGTGTGATAGTATCTTCTTGACGCTTTGTCCAATAGCAGTAAGGTTTTTGAAAGATGTTTGTTTACACCATATAGCCAATGAATCTGTGTGTTTGTCTCTTTTTTTTTAGCATTGCCATACTGACCTTTATAGGTTTAAACTGACTTTTAACAGACCTTTTCCTATTCTCTTCCTGTCTTTCCCAGATGAGCAGGTATCATCCAAATCCAGCCTGTTCTTCCTGATCTCCAATGAGGGAAACCAGCACCTGTACGTGACCCAGGCCACCCTGTGGCTGTATTTAAGGCTGCTTCCCAACACCCTGGACAAGGGCCAGAGGAGGAAGGTCACAGTCAAGGTGTACTACCAGGAGCCTGGCCTGGGCAGCAAGTGGAGCCTGGTGGAAAAGCGTGTCGAGCTGAAGAGGAGCGGCTGGCACACCTTCCCCCTGACCAACGCTATCCAGATGGTGTTCGAGAAGGGCGGCCGGCGGCAGAACCTGGACGTGCGCTGTGAGGGCTGCGAGGACCTGGCGGTCTTCCCGATCCTCGTGAACCAGAACGACGAGTCCCACAGGCCGTTTCTAGTCGTACAGGCCCGGCAAGCGGACAACAAGCACCGCATCAGGAAGAGGGGGCTGGAGTGTGACGGGAGCAGTAGCCTGTGTTGCAGGCAGCAGTTCTACGTAGACTTCCGCATCATCGGCTGGAACGACTGGATCATCGCGCCGTCGGGGTACTTTGGGAACTACTGCGAGGGCAACTGTCCACCGTACATGGCGGGAGTGCCAGGGTCGGCGTCGTCCTTCCACACTGCAGTGGTCAATCAGTATCGGATGAGAGGCATGAGCCCCGGCTCCATGAACTCCTGTTGCATCCCCACCAAGCTCAGCACCATGTCAATGCTCTACTTCGACGATGAATACAACATCGTCAAGAGAGACGTGCCCAATATGATCGTGGAGGAGTGTGGATGCGCTTGAGTTGAGACCGCATGTGCTTCAAGTGGACTTTTATGAACATTTGTAAACAAGAAAAGGATATTCCAAAATGAATTATAGAAATCAAAGTGATATTTATGGACAATTATAAGGCATACATACGCACATGCACACACAGCTTCATTCATTCACACATATCCTACACACTCATTCTCACATATGCCTGAACAAACACTTGTATATATATTTATGTTTGTTAATAATATTCTCTGGTAGAAGCCTTTTTCCTTTTGCCAACATATGAACATGTGATTCAATCCCATTTTTTGTGAACATGTGTTTGCAAATTCATGTCGGTGTCCTTATCAGAGGGTTTGGAACTAAATGGTACTTATCGCATTATATCTTTTCCAAGATTGCCATTTCTATTCTGAAAATGGAGAGTTCTATTTCGATACTCTGACCAAGGTGGAAAAGAGCCTGAGATTATGAAGGAGGTGCGCTTGCTGATAGACAATTCCAAACCACGCCTCTCTCAAGAAAGTATGAGTGCAAAATGTATAGTGAAAGCCCCGACAACTCACCTCTTGTACAACTTCAGCACTTCTACCAAGAAATACATCTTGTCGATGTGTCACAAGATTTCATTTTTCTGTAAAAAAAAAAAAAAAAAATTGAACGTTTACATTTCACGGGCCAGCATCCGGAAATCAAAATGGCTTCCATGTCAGAAGAGTGAGCGGAACTGTCATCAAAACCTGGGAGTTTAAGCTGTGACGTGAAACAGTGACAATAGAGGGAAGAAACACTGACCTTCCTGTTACTTCCTTCCGAATCCTTTCTTCTTTTTTTCGTTCACACTTTGAACGGGAAGAGTCGACATTTCATCAACAGCCGAAGCACAACCTCTCATTTCAGTCAGCCAATCAAAAGCGAAGAGTTGCCTTGTTGTTTGGTTAAAGTCCTGGCGCAGCATAGCACTTCCTAATGCACATTAAATAGCACTTGCAGATTGAAATGCCTTTAAAGAGTACAATGTGGTACACCGACCTTTGCTCACAATCCTTTTAAATATAAGTGCCCCACGAGGTATGCAATGTATAGTATTGACCCACAGACACCAGACAAACTGAACTTTTAGTTACAGTTATTAACTATTACCAGTACTTGAAATGTAATCTTTCGCTTCCTCTTCAAAGTGAATGATAGTTACAATATTTGCACTGAAAAGTTGCGTGATTAGTTAAAAAAGAATGAAACTGCCATTGGAAAAAAAATATTTTTATAGAAAGCAAATTGAGTTCTGTTCAAATGTATTATACCTAATCATGGAACCAAAGAGGCCAAGATTTTTTTTTGTTGCTATTATAAGAGGCTATGGTATTATTTTGCAAAGTACTTTGTGACCAGATAAGAGGCCTAAACACTGCATCAGGGTACAATATTATGGATTCCATTTTCAGTTATTTTTTTCTATTTTGTATAGACAAATATTTTTTCATCGACTTAAATACTCTTAGGTTTTCTAGTTCAGTTCTTGTTCCAGAATCATTTAGAAAAAACACGTAATCTCTGTACAGCTGATGTAAGATATAAATATGATTTAAAAATATTTTGTTCTTTGTAATTGTTGAAAAATAAATGTCTTATTCTGAATTAGGTTGGAACTCCCTTGAGTCTTTCTGAGGGATATTTCCATTTTTATTTAACTAGGCAAGTCATTTAAGAACAAATTCTTATTTTCAATGACGGCATAGGCCTTGTTCAGGGGCAGAACGACAGATTTTTACCATGTCAGCTCGGGATTTGATCTTGCAACCTTTTGGTTATTAGTCCAACGCTCTATGTAAGATATGGCAGGAGTGGTCAACTCTAATCTAGCTGTTAAACGTGTGACCACTCAAACTTGAACACACACACACACACACACACACACACACACACACACACACACACACACACACACACACACACACACACACACACACACACACACACACACACACACACACACACACACACACACACACACACAATAATTAGTGCAGAGTGAATCTGGGCAGGGCTCCAGGACTCAAGTGGTTGGCCCTAGGTCACACTCTCAGTGATTGGTAAACAGAAGCAATCAACAGCATTAGCTGATAGCGTCCGATCTGGTTACTTATAGGCTCCCGTTTGTTTTGCAGTAGTGTTTTTAAAGAACGCAACTCAGTGTCAACCTGAGGATGAACAAAATACCTCACACGTCAGAATCAGTTAGAGACAGACAGGGCAGGACTGCACACGCACAAGCACTTGTGCTCGCATGCACACACACGTGCGCACACACACACACACACACACACCAATGCCAGGAGACCACACACACACACACACACACACACACACACACACACACACACACACACACACAAATGCCAGGAGACCACACATGACAGCCTGGGCCTCTTGAAAACACGATGCTGTGTCTCTCACATCCATCAGTAAGATAATCACTTTAAATGTATCTATCACTGTCTGCCAAGGGAATTAAGTGTCTTTGTCAGCTGGGTGAATTAACATGTTTCAGATAAAAACAGACTGTCTCTCAATCTGGCAGTGAAGGGATGAGTCAGTGTTATAATCTGATGTTGTGAGGGAGAAGGAAAGAGAGAGAGAGAGAGAGAGAGAGAGAGAGGGAAGGAAGGAAGGGACAGAGATAGAGAGAGAAGGAAGGAAGGAAGGAAGGAAGGAAGGAAGGAAGGAAGGAAGGAAGGAAGGAAGGAAGGAAGGAAGGAAGGAAGGAAGGAGGGAAGGAAGGAAGGAAGGAAGGAAGGAAGGACAGAGATGGAGAGAATGAAGGAGTGCAAGAGTGAGAAATAACAGAAAGAGAGATGTTTCCTAAATTACAGAGAGACAGAGAGAGAGATGGAGAGCGAAACAGAGAGAGATGGGGAGAGAGACAGAGAGACAAAGAGGGGAGGACAGACAGAGAGAGACAAAGAGAGACAGGCAGAGAGAATAGGCAGGCTGAGCTAAGCAGGCAGGGAATAGGCCAGCTCTGTGTTTTGACGCTAACTGACAGCATGATCCGATTAGAATCACATGGCATGAACACAGCTAAAGCCAAGCGTATGTTGCTAAAGGTATATTGATTTATGGTATGGTGATTCGCTAATCTCATTTTTAGATCATAAATTGATACGAGCATAAATCCCTATGTCAGCGTATGCACCAGCTCATACCAGTCAATAACACCTCTTAAGACAGTTATTGTTTAAGTCATGTGTTCCATTTTCTACTAACTTTTGAAGATATTTTAGTTAGATGTCATTAGCCATAAACTATGCAATTGATCTGTGGGCTATATACAAGACGTATCACTCTGTGAGTTGGTTATAGGTTCAACTGGGGTTGAACATGTAGCTGCAGGTTTTCATTTAGCTGAACCCATCAAACCGTATACCCGTCATAACCTACAGATCGTCTTATTACATGTTCAATCAGAAAGACCTTGCATGCCCCAAGACCCTTCTGCCCTTCAGTACTATAAACTACCCCAATATCCACAAATATGTCACACGTGGCCTCTTCTGTACAGTAGGAATGCTCTTCGGTTTCATGGACTTGACTCAGCTCCCCTCTCAAGGGGATTTATAGCTAAAACAAGAGACAACAAAGAGACATCTGAAGAGCCATAACATGTTGTCATCGACCCCTAGTGACCTGACCCAACTCCAACCTCATCCCTCCTCTACCCACTTCTCATTCCTCCTAACTCTGAACTCATCCTCCTCACTCCAACCTCACCCCTCCTCCACCCACTTCTCATTCCTCCCAACTCTGAACTCATCCTCCTCACTCCAACCTCTCCTCTCCCCCTTCCTAAATCCAACCCCCCTAACTCCAACCTCCCCCCTCCTAACTCCAACGTCACCCCTCCTAACTCCAACCTAACCCCTCCTCTTCCTCTTCCTAACTCCAACCTCCCCCTCCTCACTCCAACCTAACCCCTCTTCACTCCAACCTAACCCCTCCTCTCCCCCTTCCTAACTCCAACCTCCCCCTCCTCACTCCAACCTAACCCCTCCTCTCCCCCTTCCTAACTCCAACCTCCCCCCTCCTAACTCCAACGTCACCCCTCCTCACTCCAACCTCAATGAGATGGCTGGGTGTGGCCTTGACAGGGTGACAGGACAAGTCGATGTTGTTCTCGACCAGACAGTCAAAGTTCGCAACAAGTTCTCAACAAAACTATTGATTGATCTATACACAACAACAGGCACATTCTTGTAAACGTCAGGGAGATGCGTGCGGTGTTGAAAATCCCTGAGTGTATATGCATGAATGAACCTTATACGCTCTACGAGTGCACTTCAATGGAATGCGGTAACGTAACACATGTCTATAACTTCTGTTTCAAAGACAGAACACAGGAACAAGAGAGGATTCAACGCTGTTATTATGACAGAGATAACGCTCTCTTCGACAACTTTAAAGTGAACACAGGTACCCGTCGATTATGGACTGTGATTATGGACTCTAGGCTCCCTCCTTCCCTTGTAGTTAGTTCTCTTCTTCTTCTGTCTTTCTTCTTCTCGTTATGTAGGGACTTTTTTCTGTCCTGAAAAATCTTCGAAATGGTGACTGAATTACGAGGCTTGGCCTGAGAGTCCCCTTCTTGGATAGGAATGTAAGAATGAAAAATACCAGTCCATGTGAAATTAATTAAATTGAGATTTCTGGTCACTGGCCTACACACAATACCCCATAATTATGTTTTTGAAAATGTTTATAAATGAATTAAAAATGAAAGCTGAGCATCATGGTTGGAATGTCTTGAAATGTCTTGAGTCAATAAGTATTCAACCCCTTTGTTATGGCAAGCCTAAATAAGCTCAGGAGTAAACATTTGTGCAATAATAGAGTTGAACATGATTTTTTAATAACTACCTCGTCTCTGTACCCCACACATACAATTATCTGTAAGGTCCCATTGTCGAGCAGTGAATTTCAAACACAGAATCAACCACAAAGGCAAGGGATGTTTGCAATTCTCTGCAAAGAAGGGTACCTATTTGTAGATGGGTAAAAATAAAAAAGCAGACATTAAATATCCCTTTGGGCAATGGTGAAGTTTTTATTACATTTTAAAGTGTGTATTAATACACTCAGTCACTACAAAAACACAGACATCCTTCCTAACTCAGTTGCCTAAGAGGAAGGAAACCGCTCAGGGATTTCACCATGAGGACAATGGTGACTTTAAAACAGTTACAGAGTTTAGTGGCTGTGATAGGAGAAAACGGAGGATGGATAAACAACATTGTAGTTACTCCACAATACTAACCTAATTGACAGAGTGAAAACATGGAAGCTTTTACAGAATAAAAATGTTCCAAATCCATCATCTTTGCAACAAGGTACTAAAGTTATACTGAAAACCATGTGGCAAAGTAATTAGCTTTTTGGACTGAATACAAAGTGTTATGTTTGGGAAATCCAATTCAACACATTACTGAGTACCACACTCCATATTTTCAAGCATAGTGGTGCTGCATCATGTTATGGGTATGCTTGTAATCACAAAGGACTGGGGAGTTTTTCAGGATAAAAAATAAATGGAATGGAGCAGGCATAATCCTACTGGAAAACCTGGTTCAGTGTGCTTTCCACCAGACACTGGGAGATTAAATCACCTTCCATCAGAACAATAACCTAAAACACAACGCCAAATCTACATTGGAGTTGCTTACCAAGAAGACCGATGAATGTTCCTGAGTGGCCAAGTTACAGTTTTGACTTAAATCGACTTGAAAATCTATGGCAAGACCAAAAATGGTTGTCTAGCAATGATCAACAGCCAATTTTACAGAGCTTGAAGAATTTTGAAAAACATAATGGGCAAATGTTGCACAATCCAGGTGTGGAAAGCTCTTACAGACTCACAGCTGTAATCGCTGCCAAATGAGCTTCTAGAGTGCTGACTCAGGGCTGTGAATAGTTATTTATATGTCTGTATTTCATTTTCAATACATTTGTAAACATTTCTAAAAACAAGTTTTCACTTTGTCATTACGGGGTATTGTGAGTAGAGGGTTGAGGGAAAATATATTTAATCCATTTGGATTCCAGGCTGTAACATAACAAAAGTTTTTATAAGTCAACCAGATATGGATACTTTCTGAAGGCATTAACATAATTCCTAGTTAGGGAAAAGGATTAAATAACAAGATGGGATATTCATGCCAGCCCATTAGCACCCTCAAAAATAGAATAATTTCACATTTTTGCAAAAAATCTGGTGTTAACCAATTGATGCTTATGTCAATTGGCCATGCGCCCATCAGGTTTTGCGGTTGCCAATAGGAAAAGATGAGTGTCAATCCATTGATGCTTATGCAGTGGCTTGCGAAAGTATTCACCCCCCTTGGCATTTTACAACCTGGAATTAAAACAGATTTTGGGGTGGGTTTGTATCATTTGATTTACACAACATGCCTACCACTTTGAAGATGCAACATATTTTTTGGTGTGTGAAACAAACATGAAAAAAGACCAAAAAAAACTGAAAACTTGTTTTTTCCGTTTCACTTCACCAATTTGGACTATTTTGTGTATGTCCATTACATGAAATCCAAATAAAAATCTATTTAAATTACAGCTTGTAATGCAACAAAATAGGAAAAATGCCAAGGGGGGTGAATACTTTTGCAAGGCTCTGTATCAATACTTTGTATTTAATATGAAATTGGTTGACACTGTCTATTGGTTGACACTGTCTATTGGTTGACACTGTCTATTGGTTGACACGGTCTATTGGTTGACACTGTCTATTGGTTGACACGGTCTATTGGTTGACACGGTCTATTGGTTGACACTGTCTATTGGTTGACACGGTCTATTGGTTGACACTGTCTATTGGTTGACACGGTCTATTGGTTGACACGGTCTATTGGTTGACACTGTCTATTGGTTGACACGTTCTATTGGTTGACACGGTCTATTGGTTGACACGTTTCTATTGGTTGACACGGTCTATTGGTTGACACTGTCTATTGGTTGACACTGTCTATTGGTTGACACTGTCTATTGGTTGACACGTTCTATTGGTTGACACTGTCTATTGGTTGACACAGTCTATTGGTTGACACGGTCTATTGGTTGACACGGTCTATTGGTTGGCACGGTCTATTGGTTGACACTGTCTATTGGTTGACACGGTCTATTGGTTGACACGGTCTATTGGTTGACACTGTCTATTGGTTGACACGGTCTATTGGTTGACACGGTCTATTGGTTGACACGGTCTATTGGTTGACACGGTCTATTGGTTGGCACGGTCTATTGGTTGACGCGGTCTATTGGTTGACACGGTCTATTGGTTGACACTGTCTATTGGTTGACACGGTCTATTGGTTGGCACGGTTGGTTGACACGGTCTATTGGTTGACACGGTCTATTGGTTGACACGGTCTATTGGTTGACACTGTCTATTGGTTGACACGGTCTATTGGTTGACACTGTCTATTGGTTGACACGGTCTATTGGTTGACACGGTCTATTGGTTGACACTGTCTATTGGTTGACACGGTCTATTGGTTGACACGGTCTATTGGTTGACACGGTCTATTGGTTGACACGGTCTATTGGTTGACACGGTCTATTGGTTGACACGGTCTATTGGTTGACACGGTCTATTGGTTGACACGGTCTATTGGTTGACACGGTCTATTGGTTGACACGGTCTATTGGTTGACACTGTCTATTGGTTGACACGGTCTATTGGTTGACACTGTCTATTGGTTGACACGGTCTATTGGTTGACACGGTCTATTGGTTGACACTGTCTATTGGTTGACACGGTCTATTGGTTGACACTGTCTATTGGTTGACACGGTCTATTGGTTGATACGGTCTATTGGTTGACACGGTCTATTGGTTGACACTGTCTATTGGTTGACACGGTCTATTGGTTGACACTGTCTATTGGTTGACACGGTCTATTGGTTGACACTGTCTATTGGTTGACACGGTCTATTGGTTGACACGGTCTATTGGTTGACACTGTCTATTGGTTGACACGGTCTATTGGTTGACACGGTCTATTGGTTGACACGGTCTATTGGTTGACACGGTCTATTGGTTGACACGGTCTATTGGTTGACACTGTCTATTGGTTGACACGGTCTATTGGTTGACACGGTCTATTGGTTGACACGGTCTATTGGTTGACACGGTCTATTGGTTGACACTGTCTATTGGTTGACACGGTCTATTGGTTGACACGGTCTATTGGTTGACACGTTCTATTGGTTGACACGGTCTATTGGTTGACACGGTCTATTGGTTGACACTGTCTATTGGTTGACACGGTCTATTGGTTGACACGGTCTATTGGTTGACACTGTCTATTGGTTGACACGGTCTATTGGTTGACACGGTCTATTGGTTGACACGTTCTATTGGTTGACACGGTCTATTGGTTGACACGGTCTATTGGTTGACACGGTCTATTGGTTGACACTGTCTATTGGTTGACACGGTCTATTGGTTGACACGGTCTATTGGTTGACACGTTCTATTGGTTGACACTGTCTATTGGTTGACACTGTCTATTGGTTGACACGGTCTATTGGTTGACACGGTCTATTGGTTGACACGGTCTATTGGTTGACACTGTCTATTGGTTGACACGGTCTATTGGTTGACACGGTCTATTGGTTGACACGGTCTATTGGTTGACACGGTCTATTGGTTGACACTGTCTATTGGTTGACACGTTCTATTGGTTGACACGGTCTATTGGTTGACACGGTCTATTGGTTGACACTGTCTATTGGTTGACACTGTCTATTGGTTGACACGTTCTATTGGTTGACACGGTCTATTGGTTGACACGGTCTATTGGTTGACACTGTCTATTGGTTGACACTGTCTATTGGTTGACACGGTCTATTGGTTGACACGTTCTATTGGTTGACACGGTCTATTGGTTGACACGGTCTATTGGTTGACACGGTCTATTGGTTGACACTGTCTATTGGTTGACACGGTCTATTGGTTGACACGGTCTATTGGTTGACACGTTCTATTGGTTGACACGGTCTATTGGTTGACACGGTCTATTGGTTGACACTGTCTATTGGTTGACACGGTCTAGCAATTGATGCTTACGTCAATACATTCCGGTCAATGGGAAAGATTAAAAGATGAAAAGATGACACTCACAGTCTTTTTCTCTCTCTCTCTCTCTCTCCCTCCTCTCCCTCCTGCCTTCTCTCTCCTCGTTGCCTCCTTCTGTCTCTATCTCTCTACATCCTCTTCTCTCCCTCCACTTCTTTTACTCCCTCCACCTCTCCCCCTCTCTCCCTCTCTCTCCCCTCCGTCCCCCTCCTCTCAACACTCACTCTCTCTCTCTCCCTCCCTCCCTCCTCTCTCTCACCTCTGTTTGTCTGTTGACTCTCTCTCTCCTCCCTCCCTCCTCTCTCACCTCTGTCTGTCTGTTGACTCTCTCTCTCCTCCCTCCTCTCTCTCACCTCTGTCTGTCTGTTGACTCTCTCTCTCCCTCCCTCCTCTCTCTCACACCTCTGTCTGTCTGTTGACTCTCTCTCTCCTCCCTCCCCTCTCTCACCTCTGTCTGTCGGTTGACTCTCTCTCTCCCTCGTTCCCTCCTCTCTTACCTCTGTCTGTCTGTTGACTCTCTCTCTCCTCTGTCTGTCTGTTGACTCTCTCTCCCTCCCTCCCTCCTCCCTCTCACCTCTGTCTGTCGGTTGACTCTCTCTCTCCCTCGCTCCCTCCTCTCTCACCTCTGTCTGTCTGTTGACTCTCTCTCTCCTCTGTCTGTCTGTTGACTCTCTCTCTCCTCCCTCCCTCCTCTCTCTCACCTCTGTCTGTCTGTTGACTCTCTCTCTCCTCTGTCTGTCTGTTGACTCTGTCTCTCCTCTGTCTGTCTGTTGACTCTCTCTCCCTCCCTCCTCTCTCTCTCCTCTGTCTGTCTGTTGACTCTCTCTCTCCCTCCTCTCTCTCACCTCTGTCTGTCTGTTGACTCTCTCTCCTCCCTCCCTCCTCTCTCCCACCTCTGTCTGTCTGTTGACTCTCTCTCTCCTCCCTCCTCTCTCTCTCCTCCCTCCTCTCTCTCACCTCTGTCTGTCTGTTGACTCTCTCTCTCCCTCCCTCCTCTCTCTCACCTCTGTCTGTCTGTTGACTCTCTCTCTCCCTCGCTCCCTCCTCTCTCCCACCTCTGTCTGTCTGTTGACTCTCTCTCTCCTCCCTCCTCTCTCTCTCCTCCCTCCTCTCTCTCACCTCTGTCTGTCTGTTGACTCTCTCTCTCCCTCCCTCCCTCCTCTCTCACCTCTGTCTGTCTGTTGACTCTCTCTCTCTCTCCTCCCTCCTCTCTCACCTCTGTCTGTCTGTTGACTCTCTCTCTCTCCTCCCTCCCTCCTCTTTCTCACCTCTGTCTGTCTGTTGACTCTCTCTCTCCCTCGCTCCCTCCTCTCTCTCACCTCTGTCTGTCTGTTGACTCTCTCTCTCCTCCCTCCTCTCTCTCACCTCTGTCTGTCTGTTGACTCTCTCTCTCCCTCGCTCCCTCCTCTCTCTCCCCTCTGTCTGTCTGTTGACTCTCTCTCTCTCTCCTCCCTCCCTCCTCTCTCTCACCTCTGTCTGTCTGTTGACTCTCTCTCTCCTCCCTCCCTCCCCTCTCTCACCTCTGTCTGTCTGTTGACTCTCTCTCTCTCCTCCTCCCTCTCTCACCTCTGTCTGTCTGTTGACTCTCTCTCTCTCTCCTCCCTCCCTCCTCTCTCTCACCTCTGTCTGTCTGTTGACTCTCTCTCCTCCCTCCCTCCTCTCTCTCACCTCTGTCTGTCTGTTGACTCTCTCTCTCCTCCCTCCCTCCTCTCTCTCACCTCTGTCTATCTGTTGACTCTCTCTCTCCTCCCTCCCTCCCTCCTCTCTCTCACCTCTGTCTGTCTGTTGACTCTCTCTCTCCCTCGCTCCCTCCTCTCTCCCACCTCTGTCTGTCTGTTGACTCTCTCTCCCTCCTCCTCCTCTCTCTCCCTCCCTCTCTCTCACCTCTGTCTGTCTGTTGACTCTCTCTCTCCCTCCCTCCCTCCTCTCTCTCACCTCTGTCTGTCTGTTGACTCTCTCTCTCTCTCCTCCCTCCTCTCTCTCACCTCTGTCTGTCTGTTGACTCTCTCTCTCCCTCGCTCCCTCCTCTCTCTCACCTCTGTCTGTCTGTTGACTCTCTCTCTCCTCCCTCCCTCCCTCCTCTCTCTCACCTCTGTCTGTCTGTTGACTCTCTCTCTCTCCTCCCTCCCTCCTCTCTCTCACCTCTGTCTGTCTGTTGACTCTCTCTCTCCTCCCTCCCTCCCCTCTCTCACCTCTGTCTGTCTGTTGACTCTCTCTCTCTCCTCCTCCCTCTCTCACCTCTGTCTGTCTGTTGACTCTCTCTCCTCCCTCCCTCCTCTCTCTCACCTCTGTCTGTCTGTTGACTCTCTCTCTCCTCCCTCCCTCTTCTCTCTCACCTCTGTCTATCTGTTGACTCTCTCTCTCCTCCCTCCCTCCTCTCTCTCACCTCTGTCTATCTGTTGACTCTCTCTCTCCTCCCTCCCTCCCCTCTCACCTCTGTCTGTCTGTTGACTCTCTCTACTCCCTCCCTCCTCTCTCTCACCTCTGTCTGTCTGTTGACTCTCTCTCTCCTCCCTCCTCTCTCTCACCTCTGTCTGTCTGTTGACTCTCTCTCTCCCTCCCTCCTCTCTCTCACCTCTGTCTGTCTGTTGACTCTCTCTCTCCTCCCTCCCTCCTCTCTCTCACCTCTGTCTGTCTGTTGACTCTCTCTCTCCTCCCTCCCTCCTCTCTCTCACCTCTGTCTATCTGTTGACTCTCTCTCTCCTCCCTCCCTCCTCTCTCTCACCTCTGTCTATCTGTTGACTCTCTCTCTCCTCCCTCCCTCCTCTCTCTCACCTCTGTCTGTCTGTTGACTCTCTCTCTCCTCCCTCCCTCCTCTCTCTCACCTCTGTCTGTCTGTTGACTCTCTCTACTCCCTCCCTCCTCTCTCTCACCTCTGTCTGTCTGTTGACTCTCTCTCTCCTCCCTCCCTCCTCTCTCTCACCTCTGTCTGTCTGTTGACTCTCTATACTCCCTCCCTCCTCTCTCTCACCTCTGTCTATCTGTTGACTCTCTCTCTCCTCCCTCCCCCCTCTCTCTCACCTCTGTCTATCTGTTGACTCTCTCTACTCCCTCCCTCCTCTCTCTCACCTCTGTCTGTCTGTTGACTCTCTATACTCCCTCCCTCCTCTCTCTCACCTCTGTCTGTCTGTTGACTCTCTCCTCCCTCCCTCCTCTCTCTCACCTCTGTCTGTCTGTTGACTCTCTATACTCCCTCCCTCCTCTCTCGCACCTCTGTCTATCTGTTGACTCTCTCTCTCCTCCCTCCCTCCTCTCTCTCACCTCTGTCTGTCTGTTGACTCTCTCTACTCCCTCCCTCCTCTCTCTCACCTCTGTCTGTCTGTTGACTCTCTATACTCCCTCCCTCCTCTCTCTCACCTCTGTCTGTCTGTTGACTCTCTCCTCCCTCCCTCCTCTCTCTCACCTCTGTCTGTCTGTTGACTCTCTCTACTCCCTTCTCTCGCTGCAATGCACTGATGTAAACGTCAACCATTTGACACTTATCTTTTCCCATTGACTGTGATGTATAGACATGAGCGTCATGTGGTTGAAGCTCATCTTCTCCCATTGGCACAGCAAAGCTTGCTGGGAGCATGACCAATTGACAGAAGCTTGAATTGGTTGACGAATAACTTTTGGCAAGAACATGACAAGATTTTGTTTTCCTATGGAATCATCTTGCACGTGACCAAAAATACCAGCAAACTCCATTGGCACACTGTATCTGAAAGAGACAGACTGATGCTAGCTATGGGCAGAAGTAAAGTGTCTTGTTTAAAATTGCGTCACCACTTTTCTGGCTCTTGTTCTCATGAGTTTATTACCGGGAATGACTGGAATGTTCCACTTCAGCTATCAAAATAAGTACATCTCTAGATATTTCTACCCAAGGCATCAACACATTCAGAGCTCTTACATTTAAAGTATTCCCTCTTCCTCGAGTTTCATTAGGCAGATCTATCTTTGTCTGACCTCCGTAGCCCAGTGATGTTTTCAGACAAAATGTTTAACTTGTGAGCGGTCTGTTAAAGAGACACTCAGACAGGCCAGTCAGGCCACACAAGATGAAGAGTCCTGTAATGACTGTGTTTTCACCAACTCATTAAAGCAACACAAGAACTGCAATCCATTCAAACCTGACACACACACACACACACACAAACACACAAACATGCACACACACACAAACACGCACAAACATACATGTCCCTACACACACACACGCACACACATACATGTCCCTACACACGCACACGCACACACACACACACACACTGAATTCACACACAGTGGTCAAGCTGTTAGTCAATGCTTCTCTCCTGCAGCCATCCATCCCCACGCAGCATCAATGCCAAGCATACTTATCCTCTCCAGTCAGGTTCCAGGCATTCAGCCCAAATCAAGTCTCAAGATGAGGGATAAGTCAGATGCTCAGCCACCCCGTCCCAAACACTTGGCTGTACATGGGATAACGTTGGAGAGAAGATTGCTAATTGGTACGATAAGAACAGAATGATCTCAAAGAAATAGCTAATGTCTTCCTCTCTGAAAATAACCTGTAGGTCATTACCCCTGACAATCCCAGTGGCCTGTGGTCGGTAACGTGATGTGTGCACTAGTCTGTTCAGAGCACATGGGCTGTGCTGATGATGAACCAACAGGTGACATTCACCGATACTGTTGTCATGACGAAGAGGGCATCTAAGAAGAGAGAAAACGCCGTTGCATAGGAATGAATGACAGGCTAACATTCACCACTATTCTGCAGGTTTGATCAATTATTCAATTAACATGGATGAAGAATGGAGAAAGAACACCAAGTGATTGGCCGAGACAGTGCAGATCTAGACGGTCTCCTTAACAGGTGATATGGCGGTCAGCTAGGACAGTCGTATAATGTTTTCTAGTAAAAGCATGGACAGAGAAACGTGGTCCACTCTGGAGGCTTGTAGAATGTCCTTTTACTTTTGAGACCTAGCAGAGACCTACAGATGGAGTGTTGCTTTTACTGTGGAACCACTGAGCCCCCCGCAACAAACACACGCACACACACACGTGCGTGGACGCACACACACACACACGTACGCAAACGCGGCCTGGGTCCCGTTGGAAACACGGAGCAGCATCGCAGCATCTTTCCATCATGAATATTGATGCAGGAAGTTTGTTGCTTATTGGGAGGGAAGACAGCCCCACCCCCCTCCCCAGCCTCATTAGAATATTCATATTGCTCAGAGCTCATGAGAATGACGCCTGCCTGTCCTGCTCACAAATAGGAATGCAAACAATCCTATGAAGATTTCGATAATGCAGTACGCTACGCTGTGACACACCTCTCACAGTAGATCAGTAACCTTAAATAACGAGAGCAATTCAAAAAAAAAAAATACTGTGAAGTAGCGGATATTTTTCTCCCTGATGAAGGCAGAAGCTGATCCTCTTTTCTAGGTCACAGAGAAGAGAGACGAGGCATACCAATAACTTTTCTTTCTGCAAGGATTGGACTGATGACTTGCATTTCATTAGTTCGTAAAGACGAATACATTCACTTATACCTTAGTTTTACTAGAAGATCTCCAGTATATATATTTTTATACTGTTTATAGGGAGATCTAAGTCAGCGCACGTAGTATGTTGAGTACATAACAGTGGGCCTTAATTGCCCGTTTCAGTATCTTCTGGTCAAGTTTTGTAGGACTACCATTTTAGTGATAGGCCAAAGAGGTGTCAAAAGCACCCTAAAACCTATAGCTCTATCAAATTAGGTCACAGCAGACGTCTTCACCCTGACATCTATATTATTTAAGAATACATACGTACAGTATCAGTGTGGCATCTCTAGAAGCTCTAGAATCCCTCAGAACCATTTGCAGTGTTCCGTTGGCAGAGTGATTTGCAGTGTTCCGTTGGCAGAGTGATTTGCAGTGTTCCGTTGGCAGAGTGATTTGCAGTGTTCCGTTGGCAGAGTGATTTGCAGTGTTCCGTTGGCAGAGTGATTTGCAGTGTTCCGTTGGCAGAGTGATTTGCAGTGTTCCGTTGGCAGAGTGATTTGCAGTGTTCCGTTGGCAGAAGGAAGAACATTAACTGGCCGAGAGGGCCTATAGGAGACACAGATCTGCACTGTTCCATGTACACACAGGATTCTACCCAGGCAGGTTCCAGCACGCTCCTGGAGTCCCAGGGTAGCTAGGTGGGGCGTGAGGGGTTAATATTTCCAACAAGTGCATTTCTGGGTGATTTTTCTATAGGGTGTTGCCTGCCTGCCTCCAAGTCCCTGTACTTCTGCTTAGCTTGCTGCATCTTTTTAGGGCACATACTTCTGGGCCACATATTCACAGTCATTAGTTCCAGAGATTTGGGGGGCCCCCAGAGTGCTCCTCCTGTGTTGAGTAGTGCAGTTCCCATTGTACTACGCAGTAACGCTGGGGCCTGATTGAGTTGCTGATTGCCTCAACGTTTAGAGGGAGCAATTACTGTGTCTTGCAGAGTCTGTCTGGCTGATGTATGTAAGGGGCTATAGGGAATAGGAGCACACAGACACATGCACACACGCATACGCACACGCACACATGCACACGCACGCACACACGTGCGTGCACGCACACACACACACTCGCGCACACGCACGCACGCACACGCACACACACACACACACACACACAGGGTCGTTGTTGGGTAACAGTCCGGGGCCCAGGGACCTACGAAGACCTGTCAGTGTGAAAGAGTAATGTAATTTGGCTCTACCACCTGATGATTAACTAACTCCACATTCCTAATTATTGGTAATCGTGTGCTTCCGTGAAAAACAGAAAGACATGTGCATCGAGGTTGCATGGCCTCTATAGAAATCCATACACACTCTGGAGGGTAAAAGCAGCTCAACCAATAGGCCAATCTGATGCATGTTTATTATGGGTCAGCTGCAGACCAGCCATGCTATTTTAGGGTCACAGCCTCACAAGCAATCCACTAATCTGCTGGTATTAGTGACTTCACCAGTGAAGAACGCAGTCGCCAAAAAGATTGTACAACACAGATGATTAACAGGGCTTAAAGAAAATTGTGTGGGAATACCAAAATGCTATTATGGTCTTAGGTGGATTTCATGTTGGAATGTTTGCTTTAAAGCCACACTTTTTGTTCCTAAAGAAAGAGGACTTATTATGCCATATTTCTTTAAGCTGAGTCACTAAGTTGTTTACTACGATGACTTAAAGCTGCATTTTGGGCAGACCCGATCAAATTCATGTAGAAATGCATGTTATAGATCTGTCATTCTCATTGAAAGCAAGTCGAAGAAGCGATAGATCTGTTCTCTGTGTGCTATTTCTATGCTTCTTAAGTTTATTTTTTTCGTCTTTTACTTTCGGTTTTGTACACCAGCTTCAAAAACCTGAAAATACAATATTTAGGATTATGGTAAAGATATTTCACAGAGGTTTACATGATATAATGATTCTCTACACCCCCTTCAGAACAGCCTCAATTCATGGACTCCATTGCTTCCCACAGTTGTGTCAAGTTGGCTGGATGTCCTTTGGGTAGTGGACCATTCTTGATACACACAGGAAACTGTTGAGCGTGAAAAACCCAGCAGCGTTGCAGTTCTTGACACAACCCGGTGCGCCTGGCATCTACTAGCATACCCTGTTCAAAGGCACTTAAATCTTTTGTATTGCCTATTCACCCTCTGAATGGCACACATACACAATCCATGTCTCGATAAAAAAATAACAAATCCTTCTTTAAGGTGTCTCCTCCCCGTCGTCTACACTGATTTAACAAGTGACATCAATAAGGGATCATAGCTTTCATCTGGATTCACCTGGTCTGTCATGGAAAGAGCATGTTTTATACGTTCAGTGTAAATCAGGCAGTTTAACCATATAAAGCAACCAGGGCTGGTAAAACCCTGGATCATTGTTATTCTAAAAAAAGCTGACCACGACTCCATTTTGTTGCTTCCAGCCTACAGACAGACACTACAGTGGTATGCTTGATTACCAACAACGACGAGACGGCCTACAGGGAGGAGGTGAGGGCCCTCGGAGTGTGGTGTCAGGAAAGTAACCTCACACTCAACGTCAACAAAACAAAGGAGATGATTGTAGACTACAGCAAACAGCAGAGGGAGCACCTCCCTATCCACATCGACGGGACAGTAGTGGAGAGGGTAGTAAGTTTTAAGTTCATCGGCGTACACATCACGGACAAACTTAAACGGTCCACCCACACAGACAGCATTGTGAAAATCAAATCAAATCAAATTGTATTTGTCACATACACATGGTTAGCAGATGTTAATGCGAGTGTAGCGAAATGCTTGTGCTTCTAGTTCCGACAATGCAGTGATAACCAACAAGTAATCTAACTAACAATTCCAAAACTACTGTCTTATACACAGTGTAAGGGGATAAAGAATATGTACATAAGGATATATGAATGAGTGATGGTACAGGGCAGCATACAGTAGATGGTATCGAGTACAGTATATACATATGAGATGAGTATGTAGACAAAGTAAACAAAGTGGCATAGTTAAAGTGGCTAGTGATACATGTATTACATAAGGATGCAGTCGATGATATAGAGTACAGTATATACGTATGCATATGAGATGAATAATGTAGGGTAAGTAACATTATATAAGGTAGCATTGTTTAAAGTGGCTAGTGATATATTTACATCATTTCCCATCAATTCCCATTATTAAAGTGCCTGGAGTTGGGTCAGTGTCAATGACAGTGTGTTGGCAGCAGCCACTCAATGTTAGTGGTGGCTGTTTAACAGTCTGATGGCCTTGAGATAGAAGCTGTTTTTCAGTCTCTCGGTCCCAGCTTTGATGCACCTGTACTGACCTCGCCTTCTGGATGATAAGCGGGGTGAACAGGCTATCCAGTCACGGACCAGGATGTCTTGCTCCCAGGCAGACTAAATAACTTTTTTGCCCGCTTTGAGGACAATACAGTGCCACTGACACGGCCTGCAACGAAAACATGCGGTCTCTCCTTCACTGCAGCCGAGGTGAGTAAGACATTTAAACGTGTTAACCCTCGCAAGGCTGCAGGCCCAGACGGCATCCCCAGCCGCGCCCTCAGAGCATGCGCAGACCAGCTGGCCGGTGTGTTTACGGACATATTCAATCAATCCCTATACCAGTCTGCTGTTCCTACATGCTTCAAGAGGGCCACCATTGTTCCTGTTCCCAAGAAAGCTAAGGTAACTGAGCTAAACGACTACCGCCCCGTAGCACTCACTTCCGTCATCATGAAGTGCTTTGAGAGACTAGTCAAGGACCATATCACCTCCACCCTACCTGACACCCTAGACCCACTCCAATTTGCTTACCGCCCAAATAGGTCCGCAGACGACACAATCTCAACCACACTGCACACTGCCTTAACCCACCTGGACAAGAGGAATACCTATGTGAGAATGCTGTTCATCGACTACAGCTCGGCATTCAACACCATAGTACCCTCCAAGCTCGTCATCAAGCTCGAGACCCTGGGTCTCGACCCCGCCCTGTGCAACTGGGTACTGGACTTCCTGACGGGCCACCCCCAGGTGGTGAGGGTAGGCAACAACATCTCCTCCCCGCTGATCCTCAACACGGGGGCCCCACAAAGGTGCGTTCTGAGCCCTCTCCTGTACTCCCTGTTCACCCACGACTGCGTGGCCACGCACGCCTCCAACTCAATCATCAAGTTTGCGGACGACAAAACAGTGGTAGGCTTGATTACCAACAACGACGAGACGGCCTACAGGGAGGAGGTGAGGGCCCTCGGAGTGTGGTGTCAGGAAAATAACCTCACACTCAACATCAACAAAACTAAGGAGATGATTGTGGACTTCAGGAAACAGCAGAGGGAACACCCCCCTATCCACATCGATGGAACAGTAGTGGAGAGGGTAGCAAGTTTTAAGTTCCTCGGCATACACATCACAGACAAACTGAATTGGTCCACTCACACTGACAGCGTCGTGAAGAAGGCGCAGCAGCGCCTCTTCAACCTCAGGAGGCTGAAGAAATTCGGCTTGTCACCAAAAGCACTCACAAACTTCTACAGATGCACAATCGAGAGCATGCTGGCGGGCTGTATCACCGCCTGGTACGGCAACTGCTCCACCCTCAACCGTAAGGCTCTCCAGAGGGTAGTGAGGTCTGCACAACGCATCACCGGGGGCAAACTACCTGCCCTCCAGGACACCTACACCACCCGATGTTACAGGAAGGCCATAAAGATCATCAAGGACATCAACCACCCAAGCCACTGCCTGTTCACCCCGCTATCATCCAGAAGGCGAAGTCAGTACAGGTGCATCAAAGCAGGGACCGAGAGACTGGCCATCAGACTGTTAAACAGCCACCACTAACATTGACTGGCTGCTGCCAACATAGTGACTCAACTCCGGCTCACTTTAATAATGAAAATGTATCACGAGCCACTTTAAACAATGCCACTTAATATAATGTTTACATACCCTACATTACTCATCTCATACAGTGGGGCAAAAAAGTATTTAGTCAGCCACCAATTGTGCAAGTTCTCCCACTTAAACAGATGAAAGGCCTGTAATTTTCATCATAGGTACACTTCAACTATGACAGACAAAATGAGGAGAAAAAATCCAGAAAATCACATTGTAAGATGATTTTTAATGAATTTATTTGCAAATTATGGTGGAAAATAAGTATTTGGTCACCTACAAACAAGCAAGATTTCTGGCTCTCACAGACCTGTAACTTCCTCTTTAAGAGGGTCCTCTTGTCCTCCACTCGTTACCTGTATTAATGGCACCTGTTTGAACTTGTTATCAGTATAAAAGACACCTGTCCACAACCTCAAACAGTCACACTCCAAACTCCACTATGGCCAAGACCAAAGAGCTGTCAAAGGACACCAGAAACAAAATTGTAGACCTGCACCAGGCTGGGAAGACTGAATCTGCAATAGGTAAGCAGCTTGGTTTGAAGAAATCAACTGTGGGAGCAATTATTAGGAAATGGAAGACATACAAGACCACTGATAATCTCTCTCGATCTGGGACTCCACGCAAGATCTCACCCCGTGTGGTCAAAATGATCACAAGAACGGTGAGCAAAAATCCCAGAACCATACGGGGGGACCTAGTGAATGACCTGCAGAGAGCTGGGACCAAAGTAACAAAGCCTACCATCAGTAACAGAATACGCCGCCAGGGACTCAAATCCTGCAGTGCCAGACGTGTCCCCCTGCTTAAGCCAGTACATGTCCAGGCCCGTCTGAAGTTTGCTAGAGAGCATTTGGATGATCCAGAAGAAGATTGGGAGAATGTCATATGGTCAGATGAAAGCAAAATATAACTTTTTGGTAAAAACTCAACTCGTCGTGTTTGGAGGACAAAGAATGCTGAGTTGCATCCAAAGAACACCATACCTACTGTGAAGCATGGGGGTGGAAACATCATGCTTTGGGGCTGTTTTTCTGCAAAGGGACCAGGACGACTGATCCGTGTAAAGGAAAGAATGAATGGGGCCATGTATCATGAGATTTTGAGTGAAAACCTCCTTCAAGGTCCTGGAGTGGCCTAGCCAGTCTCCAGATCTCAACCCCATAGAAAATATTTGGAGGGAGTTGAAAATCTGTGTTGCCCAGCAACAGCCCCAAAACATCACTGCTCTAGAGGAGATCTGCATGGAGGAATGGGCCAAAATACCAGCAACAGTGTGTGAAAACCTCGTGAAGACTTACAGAAAACGTTTGACCTCTGTCATTGCCAACAAAGGGTATATAATAAAGTATTGAGATAAACTTTTGTTATTGACCAAATACTTATTTTCCACCATAATTTGCAAATAAATTCATTCAAAATCCTACAATGTGATTTTCTGGATTTTTCTTTCTCATTTTGTCTGTCATAGTTGAAGTGTACCTATGATGAAAATTACAGGCCTCTCTCATCTTTTTAAGTGGGAGAACTTGCACAACTGGTGGCTGACTAAATACTTTTTTGCCCCACTGTATATGTCTATACTGTACTCTATCATCTACTGCATCTTGCCATCTTTATGTAATACATGTATCACTAGCCACTTTAAACTATGCCACTTTTATGTTTACTTACCCTACATTACTCATCTCATATGTTTATGTATATACTGTACTCTATATCATCTACTGCATCTTGCCATCTTTATGTAATACATGTATCACTAGCCATTTTAAACTATGCCACTTTTATGTTTACATACCCTACATTACTCATCTTATATGTATATACAGTACTCGATACCATCTACTGCATCTTGCCTATGCCGTTCTGTACCATCACTCATTCATATATCTTTATGTACATATTCTTTAACCCTTTACACTTGTGTGTATAAGGTAGTAGTTGTGGAATTGTTAGATTAGATTACTCGTTGGTTATTACTGCATTGTCGGAACTAGAAGCACAAGCATTTCGCTACACTCGCATTAACATCTGTTAACCATGTGTATGTGACAAATAAACAATTTAATTTGATTTGATTTGAAGATGTACAGGTATATTCTTGACTTTCAGTAGTTATTTGTACAGAAACTACAGAGAACACATAAACAGAAACAATATTTTGAAAATGACTCAATGCTTGCCATTAAAACAGTAGCTTTCTTGTGATCAACAGAAATGTGCACATACTGTAGGTGACTCGATTTAAAGACAATGGACACAATGAACCACTGTGCTCTTAGCTTATATTACTTTTGCAATAAATCTAACCCGATACTGGCACATAGCTTATTTATTCAAGATCTATTTGCATAACTCATCACTCACAATGGTGGTTTTGACTCCCAAAACAGTTCAGCCAACATCTCATGGACTCATTAGCCTTCCTTGTTTCCAGTCTGACTCACTGCCGACTGACCTGGTAAGTGCACGTGCTAACAAGTGTAGAAGAAAGAGAGCTCGGGCTCCACACACCATTCCCCAGGAGAGATGGCAACCGTTCAAGAAACCAGCTATGGAGCCAGGGAGCCAGGGAGCTAGGGAGCCAGGGAGCTAGGGAGCTAGGGAGCTAGGGAGCTAGGGAGCCAGGGAGCTATGGAGCCAGGGAGCCAGGGAGCTATGGAGCCAGGGAGCTAGGGAGCTAGGGAGCTATGGAGCTAGGGAGCTAGGGAGCTAGGGAGCTATGGAGCCAGGGAGCCAGGGAGCTAGGGAGCTAGGGAGCTATGGAGCTATGGAGCTAGGGAGCCAGGGAGCTATGGAGCCAGGGAGCCAGGGAGCTAGGGAGCTAGGGAGCCAGGGAGCTAGGGAGCTAGGGAGCTAGGGAGCTAGGGAGCTAGGGAGCTAGGGAGCTAGGGAGCTAGGGAGCCAGGGAGCTAGGGAGCTAGGGAGCTAGGGAGCCAAGGAGCTAGGGAGCCAGGGAGCTAGGGAGCTAGGGAGCTAGGGAGCTAGGGAGCTAGGGAGCCAAGGAGCTAGGGAGCCAGGGAGCTAGGGAGCCAGGGAGCTAGGGAGCTAGGGAGCTAGGGAGCCAAGGAGCTAGGGAGCCAGGGAGCTAGGGAGCTAGGGAGCTACTGCCTGCAACTAATCTGTTCCCATTCACAATTCATTACTGGGATTCAAACCCCGGGTCCCCCGCTCAATGAATGACATCACTCGCAGCTTGTGTTCATACAACATTCAGCCGGGCTGAGATCTCAGTTGAGGGAACATGAGCAAATATTGGCAAGGAGCCTCTAGGAACTGAGGGTGGACACGTCTCTTCCACCTGCCAGCAGGGCCTTGCTTTCCGGCACCTACTTCTCCTAATCACACTTCTCATATTAGATATTGGATGGATACCCCATAAAGATGTGATCACCATAGTCAAATCTATAGGGAATGTATGGTGAATGTATGGCGAATGCATGGTGAATGCATGGTGAGTGTATGGTGAATGTAATACATGGATGGTGATTTAAGGTGGGTGTGTGTTATTAGGGAGAGAGGCCTGATAACAATCATGTGGGGCCTGTGTATGTATTTGTGTGTGTGAGTGCGTGCCTGTTGTGAGTATGTTGAGGAGTAACATTTGAGAGATTTGTAAGGGGCTTAGAGTTCTGTAACCCCCCCATGGGGCCAGAACAGAGAGTCGGCAGTCTGTGTGCTCCAAGGGCCGAACCCAGGACACTGAGCCACTGTCCCCCACTATGACCCTGTCCATCATTTACTACGGTAGCACCACAAGTGGAGCCAAACACTGTCTATCAAACTAACGCTAGTGTAGCCAAATGATGTCCATCACACTACCACCAGCCCAGCATGGAAGAAGCCCGAAGAGAAAGAACAACGTTGGAAGTACAACTGAGAGAGGTTGGTTGGTCAGGGTACAGAAGTGACTGACGAAAGACTGAAGAAAAAAAACCCACTTTAGACAGATGTCGTGTTAAGAAAATAAATCACCATCGGTCTGGATCTCTCTCTCTCTCCCTCTCATACCTTCTAATCAAGCCAGGAGAGGACAGAAACCAGCTGGACTGCTGATATGAAAGGGATCGTTTCATGAGAAAACAGGTGAGAGGCCTCTCTCAAGTCTTTGATGATTTAGGGTGACTTCTGAACAAAAGACAAATGGTTTCAGTAATTTCCTTTCCTATGTACCTACTGCAGCCCTCATCCTCTACATACAACACCTGTTCTGCCAGTCACAATCTGTTAAAGGTCCCCAAAGCACACACATATCCTGGGTCGCTCCTCTTTTCATTTCGCTGCAGCTAGCGACTGGAACGATCTGCAACAAACACTCATACTGGACAGTTTTATCTCCATCTCTTCAGTCAAAGACTCCATCACAGACACTGTTACTGACAGTTGTGGCTGCTTTGTGTGATGTATTGTTGTCTCTACCTCCTTGCCCTTTGTGCTGTTGACTGTGCCCAATAATACTTGTACCAAGTGTTGTGCTGTTACCACGTTGTTGTTCTGTTGTGCTACTGCCTTGCTATGTTGCTGTCTTAGGTTTCTCTGTAAATAGTGTTGTGCTGTTACCATGTTGTTGTTCTGTTGTGCTACTGCCTTGCTATGTTGCTGTCTTAGGTTTCTCTGTAAATAGTGTTGTGCTGTTACCATGTTGTGCTTCTACCATGTTGTTGTTCTGTTGTGCTGCTGCCTTGCTATGTTGCTGTCTTAGGTTTCTCTGTAAATAGTGTTGTGCTGTTACCACGTTGTTGTTCTGTTGTGCTACTGCCTTGCTATGTTGCTGTCTTAGGTTTCTCTGTAAATAGTGTTGTGCTGTTACCATGTTGTGCTTCTACCATGTTGTTGTTCTGTTGTGCTACTGCCTTGCTATGTTGCTGTCTTAGGTTTCTCTGTAAATAGTGTTGTGCTGTTACCATGTTGTGCTTCTACCATGTTGTTGTTCTGTTGTGCTACTGCCTTGCTATGTTGCTGTCTTAGGTTTCTCTGTAAATAGTGTTGTGTTGTCTCTCTCGTTGTGATGTGTGTTTTGTCCTATATTTATTTTGTATTTATCTTTTATTTTTAATCCCAGGCCCCCGTCCCCGCAGGAGGCCTCTTGCCTTTTGGTAGGCCGTCATTGTAAATAAGAATGTGTTCTTAACTGACTTGCCTAGTTAAATAACGGTTAAATATATGTCTATTTTGAAATGACGGTGGGTCAAATATTACACAGCCCGTAACTCAAGTGTTTCAGGAGAAGTCTGAATCAGTTGCTGCTGCAACACCCGAATGAGGGGACCTTCTGGTTTCATGTTGGGGTGGAGTGGACTTGCAGTATACACCAGGACAACAGTTGAAATAATATACGTGAATGAGTTACACAGCCATAACTCAAAACAATTCAAACGAGCTCTACTCCTCTGGTGAGGATGTACATGATAGTCCAGAGGGATGGGCTGGGGAGGAGGAAGGAGGAGGAACGACATACACCACAGACCAAGATTGGGTTGGAAAGCTCAGCGAGAGAACCAGTGGCACTAGGCTGGATTCCTAATGCACTGACTATCCTCCTCCGGGCCGAAGTTTGTAGCGGTCGGCCCTGTGCTGGGAATACCAAGCGCCTGGCCCTCTGCTCTGGGAACAATGGGAGAATGGGCGCGCTGCTGCTGCGCCAGTTCAACTTTCAAAGAGCGTGAAGCAGAGAGCAGGGAAATCACTGCTGCCTATCGCTACACCCCTCTGACGGACATCTCTAAAGTGAACACAGAGACATTGTGGTGGAAATGGTTATTTCGGCACAATATTAACAGTGATTCTCCCTGATTGAAGACTAAACTGGGATTTGAAGGACAATGATTTTTAGGAAGTTAGCGTTCAATGTGAATTTGTTTAAGATAAGAGAGAGAGAAAGTATGTCTCCCCACCAAATGATGCATTGGTTCCAACGTGTTCATATAGGCCATCAACATGACTGGAATTGGAGGCTACAGTGCCATCCATACATGTCAAGGTCTGGAGTAACGTACGAGATCTATTTCAGTGAATCTCTGTCATTTCTCCAATCCGTTATGAACTTCGCATGACGCAATCACTTCCCCAGGGTGTAGTTATGCTTCACATACACGTTTAAAGGAGGCAGAAGCATGCAGTCTGGAGCATCATATTATATACAGTACATGCTTCAATATGATTACACATAGACTCCAGAGGTGTCATTTATGGGATCTCTCTACGTGCTTCTGCATTCTATCAAGTGTGTGACTTGAAAACCAAACTCAAACATCTGAACCTAGAAAGAGCACTGCAGCCCCCGGTGGAGTGAAGGGAAGGTGGGACCTGTCTTCTTGAAGATAGCTCATAGTGACAGCTTTGAGTTTTGTGTTTCATCCTCTGGCCTCGGCCAGTCATCTTGTCAGTCAGCCAGTCAGTCAGTCAGCTAGTCAGTCAACCAGTCTGTCAGCCAATTAGCCAGTCAGACAGACAGACAATCAGTCTGTCCATACGTCCGTTAGTGAGATAGTAAGTCAGTCAGTGAACACGTCAGCCAACCAGCCAGTCAGCCAGGTGGTCAGTCAGTCAGTTACTCGTTCCGTCAACCAGCCAGCCAGCCAGTCAGTCAGTTAGTCCGTCCGTCCGTCAGTCAGTCGGTAAGTCAGTCAGTCAGTCAGTCCACGTGTCCTCTGTGATGATTCATCTGCTAGTAATTAGCCCTATACAGCCGCTGAAACCTGATCTCTTCACAATCACAGAAGCACTGCTCATGGGCGTCACGCACCCTGAAAATCTGAGGGGGCACAAAGTACACGAGGATAGCTGGGGGGGGTCGAAGTTGTAGAATTTGGCATTTTTCAAACACCTGAAACAGCTTTTCCTGCAATCTAGAACCATAATCATTATGCTTGATTCTATGTCAAAAATATGTTTATTATTTTGCATATCTAAGCATACCTCTTGAGCTGTCTGTATCCTCCTGACTGGTGGCTATTTTTGAAAAGAAACTAAATATGCTTCTCTGCTAAAATCTGGGTAAAAGATTGAAAGGAATGTTAGTCTTATTCAGTACATTAAGTAATTGCTTGATTTTCTACGGTCTACCAACCTTGCCAGCAGGCCTGCCAGCTAAGATTGTTAGACAAGCTAGCTACTCTAACTTGATTGATAGCCTGAAATGGCTTCTTGGTACCTAGTTATGAGGTTGGGAGATTGGGAACCTATCTGGACTAGCTAAAGCAAACCACATAAAATTGCTAACCGGCTAGTAATATTACACAGAAATATCAACAAACATTTTAACATTTTATGTTATATTATATATACAGTTGAAGTCGGAGGTTTACATACACCTTAGCCAAATATATTTAAATTCCTGACATTTAATCCTAGTACAAATTCCCTGTCCTAGGTCAGTTAGGATCATCACATTATTTTAAGAATGTGAAACGTCAGAATAATAGGAGAGAGAATGATTTATTTCAGCTTTTATTTCTTTCATCACATTCCGAGTGGGTCAGAAGTTTACATACACTCAATCAGTATTTGGTAGCATTGCCTTTAAATTGTTTAACTTGGGTCAAACATTTCGGGTAGCCTTCCACAAGCTTCTCACAATAAGTTGGGTGAATTTTGGCCCATTCCTCCTGACAGAGCTGGTGTAACTGAGTCAGGTTTGTAGGCCTCCTTGCTCACACACACTTTTTCAATTCTGCCCATAAATGTTCTATAGGATTGAGGTCAGGTCTTTGTGATGGCCACTCCAATAGCTTGAATATGTTGTCCTTAAGCCATTTTGCCACAACTTTGGAAGTATGCTTGGGGTCATTGTCCATTCGGAAGACCCATTTGCGACCAAGCTTTAACTTCCTGACTGATGTCCTGAGATGTTTCTTGAATGTAGCCACATAATTTTCCTTCCTCGTGATGCCATCTATTTTGTGAAGTGCACCAGTCCCTCCTGCAACAAAGCACACCCACAATATGAT
Source organism: Oncorhynchus keta (assembly GCF_023373465.1). NCBI lineage: Eukaryota > Metazoa > Chordata > Actinopteri > Salmoniformes > Salmonidae > Oncorhynchus > Oncorhynchus keta. Next base: position 54,339,494 of record NC_068450.1, read on the forward strand.
GCTGCCACCCCCGTGCTTCACAGTTGGGATGATGTTCTTCGGCTTGCAAGCCTCCCCCTTTTTCCTCCAAACATAACGATGGTCATTATGGCCAAACAGTTCTATTTTTGTTTCATCAGACCAGAGGACATTTCTCCAAAAAGTATGATATTTGTCCCCATGTGTAGTTGCAAACCTTAGTCTGGCTTTTTTGTGGCGGTTTTTGAGCAGTGGCTTTTTCCTTGCTGAGCGGCCTTTCAGGTTATGTCGATATAGGACTCGTTTTACTATGGATATAGACCCTGTTGTACTTGTTTCCTCCAGGATCTTCACAAGGTCCTTTGCTGTTGTTCTGGGATTGATTTGCACTTTTCGCACCAAAGTACGTTCATCTCTAGGAGACAGAACATGTCTCCTTCCTGAGCAGTATGACGGCTGCGTGGTCCCATGGTGTTTATACTTGCGTACTATTGTTTGTACAGATGAACGTGGTACATTCAGGCATTTGGAAATTGCTCCCATGAATGAACCAGACTTGTGGAGGTCTCCAATTGTTTTTCTGAGGTCCTGGTTGATTTATTTTGATTTTCCCATGATGTCAATCAAGAAGCACTGAGTTTGAAGGCAGGCCTTGAAATACATCCACAGGTACACCTCCAATTGAATCAAATTATGTCAATTTCTGGAATTTTCCAATCCGTTTAAAGGCACAGTCAACTTCGTGTATGTAAACTTCTGACCCACTGGAATTGTGACACAGTGAATTGTAAGTGAAATAATCTGTCTATAAACAATTGTTAGAAAAATTACTTGTATCATGCACAAAGTAGATGTCCTAACTGACTTGCCAAAACTATAGCTTGTTACCAAGAAATTTGTGGAGTGGTTGAAAAATGTGTTTTAATGACTCCAACCTAAGTGTATGTAAACTTCCGACATCAACTATATATATATATATAAAAAGGACAAATTTGAGGGGCACGTGCCCCCAATGCCTCTGGCACTGCTCACTTTTTGGTTTCTGCGCCCAAAGCTGAATTAGAGGGAGAATTAGCATACTAAACACAGGGCACTGTCCCTGTCTGGAATGTTGGAGATAATGTCAGTCCTTTCCATAGCCTACATCATTCTGGAATCACACAACCTTCTGGAATCCTCCCTCTATGAATACATGCTGTTAGCACATTACATGACTTAAATATGTGCTCTATCCCACAACCCCAACCTTTTGAGGACCACAAGGACTCAACTAACCCCATTCCAGAAGTATTCAGGCAAGAATGTGATAACTTGTTTCTAGTTATCTCAACAAGGGAGTTTTTTTGGAGGATGTTATTCTCCGAAGGTTATGTTGGGATGTTGCCAGCCTGCTGCGTAGACACCAGGAATCTTGTGGATCCTAAAATAATCATAAATTATTTCAACTTTTTCTTAAATTCAACAGTAGTTTTCTATGTGACATTTCTGCAAGCTTGTCCCTAAATGACATTCACTTAACACAAGATGGAGCGAGAGAGAAAAATAGAGGGAAAGAGAGAGAGAGAGAGAGCGAGAGAGAGAGAGAGAGAAAGCGAGGGAGAGCGAGAGAGAGCGAGAGAGAGAGAAAGAGAGAGAGAGAGAGAGAGACAAAGAGAGACAAAGAGAGACAAAGTAGGAGAGAGAGACAAAGAGAGAGAGGACAATCTAGCCTACACGTCCCATTTGAATACAAATGAATACGTAACTAAATACACTAATAATTAATCAGATATATGAATGAGTACACAATTAGCATAACCACATAGATATATCCTTTTGCCCCCAAAAGGCAGGCAATAGGTTCATTTCCATGAGAAGTGCTGCTCACACCAAAAGCCATTTTTACAGCCCTTTGTTTCAGCTAAGCAGCTGTCAATTGCCTAACATTATGCATTTTGCATTCTTCTATGCTAATTATTCCGAGGGACAATTTTTCTACAATAAGCACTCGGGCCACTAACAGAAAGCCCTTTTATGGCACAAACCCCAGGGAGCTATAAGCTGTTGCCAAGTCCAACAATGGCTTACTGCTCGCTCCGAGGCCGTCGGGCCCGGCTCTTAATATGGCATGACGTTCACAGCACACTGTATCCCCGAGCTCCACACACGCAGCACCTGGTCCGACGCCGCCTGGCAATTAATGAAGATATCAATCAATATTGACAAAAAAAAATATAGGGGCAAAATCACTTAGGGATGGAGCGTGGAATAGTTGTAACGTAGTATTCAAGTGGATCTGAGATTTTCTTCCAGTTTATGAATCAATAACGTGAATCACGTCATGTGTAAAAGGAAACCCCTGACATTGGTATTTGTTTTTTCACGCAACTTTTATGAATAATATCGTTCATTGTTCATGACATTCGAGGGGAAATTACACAATATAATTACTATACACACATCAATCTTCTGAACATTCTCACTCGTTTGAGATTGTTTCGTTTAATTTCATAAATACTAGTTGATCGGAGGAGAAATGTGTTTCAGTCTGCTGTGAGCGAGGGATGAATAGGTTTCTCATAACTCTGTTTGCACTAATTGCCCTGTTTAATGCAATTAAGGCACCATTTGGTCTGATAATCAGGAGTCAGCAGGGAGCTGGTTTAATTCATTTACATTTCATCCATGTTCTCTGATTCAGAGTCAACAAAGACGTTGTTGTCCGTAAGTGAAGAATGACTCATGCATTGCCAAGGCTCAAGTTGAATAATTCAACTGAACAATAAAGTGTAGTTCAGATGCTCAACTACACAATTTTCATAATAATGAATATTATAAAACTGTATTGAGATAATAGACAAAATTCAACGAGAGAATGTATCGTCTAGGTAGAGCGAAGTAGAGTGGAGATGTACTCCATATTGATCATCAACTACTGTAAATGTTGTGATTGCAATGCAGCCTCTAAAATGAAACGAATTAGCTCACTCAAGCATTGCACGTGAGTGTGTGTGTGTGTATGTGTGTGTACATGTGTGTGTACATGTGTGTGTGTGTGTGTGTGTGTGTGTGTGTGTGTGTGTGTGTGTGTGTGTGTGTGTGTGTGTGTGTGTGTGTGTGTGTGTGTGTGTGTGTGTGTGTGTGTGCTCTATCTTTGACTTCATTGTGTTCCTTGAATTATCCCATTCCATAACCCCAGGCCACCTCTCTCCCTGGACAAGCAAAGTCAACTCAAATTGGGTTATTGGACACCTCAGGCTGAACAGGCAGGCAGGAGGGTCACCAGGAGTCCAGAATAAAGCAGCTTCACTACTCCCCAAAATAGTTTCCTATTATAACCATCAACTCAGAATCAGGTTAAACCATGGAAACTTTTCGCTATGGCTAAGTGGGTTAAATGTTAAATCTAGGCTTCTTTATTGAGCTATGCAGCTATTTTGTTCTGACCCCATAGATATGTGTACTTTTCAAAATAAAAGTCCAACTCAAACAAATAAGGCTGGACAATAATTTAAAGGTCATTGCTAAGACCCCCAGGGGGGAAATCAATTCCAATTCATTGTGAATGGTGCAAGGAGATTACTTTCAACTACCTGAGCTCTGTGAGGACATAGACAGGGAAAGTACCAGAAACAAATTCAACCCTTTATTCCCGCGACACAATCAACAAATGATATAAATGATAGTGTAGCCTACACTCTTAGTGTAAAGAAATACTATCTAGAACCTAAAAATACTATCTAGAACCTAAAAGGGTTCTTCGGCTGTCCCCACAGGAGAACCCTTTGAAGAACCTTTTTTGGTTCCAGGTAGAACCCCTGGAATCCAAAAGGGTTCTACCTGGAACCAAAAAGGGTTCTCCTATGGGGACACCTGAAGAACCCTTTTGGAAGCCTTTTCTCTAAGATTGTACAGTCAATCATATCGAATACTGTACACATTCATTGTGGTGTAAGACCACAGTGAATGCTGCAAGTTTCAAACCACAGTATTATGTAAAGGGTATCCCTTTACACAGTCCCCACTGACACAGTGGTGACGCAAATTGTAAACTTAAACACTTGCCAATCAGGCATTAACGTGCTACAGTGCATGTCCCGCAGGAACCACGATACGTTTCCTAAAGACCCCACATGAACCAGGTGTTTCAGAAAGCACAGCTCAGCTTAGCATGAGCTTGTCCCAGCCGGCATCTCTCTCTTCCCTGCATCTCTGACAGTATAGGATAAGACGGGCCTGCTATTGAGACAAAAGAAGGACTCTACTAAAACAAAAGAACAGATACCACCCAGCTACCCCTCAACTTCTTCAAAGAAGATGTACAATTTGTTTCATTTTTGCCATTTGTTTCATTCATAAACTAGAGTAAAGAGTAGGCGTAAGTGTAAGATGTTTACAGGTAGAGGTGGTCTCATCAAGAGGGAATACATCATTCTGGTGGAAAAATCAACAGAAAGAGAGTGGATGCTTACCAGCCAGGCCCATACATACACTGACAACTAGTGAATGAGAAGACCTGCAGTGCTGTCCACCTCTTGTCCCAATCTAAGCTTGTATGGGGCTTGATAAAGATTTATGGCCATTCTGCATCCCACTGCAGCAGGGCAGGGCAATGAATGGAATTTGAGTTCATTTGATAAATAGTTCTAGAACATTTCTCTACAGTGGAGAGTGATGGGACATGATTAGAACCCCATGGGGATGGGGGTGGAGGGTGCGTGTGCATGTGTGCATTTGTATCTGTGTGTGTGTGTGTGTGTGTGTGTGTGTGTGTGTGTGTGTGTGTGTGTGTGTGTGTGTGTGTGTGTGTGTGTGTGTGTGTGTGTGTGTGTGTGTGTGTGTGTGTGTGTGTGTGTGTGTGTGTGTGTGTGTGTGTGTGTGTGTGTGTGCGCGCAGAGAGAGAGGTTTGGGCAGGGTGACAGGCAGGCCCTAAAGGATCATTACACACATCGCCTCATGGTGCCTGTCCCTGGCTCTGCCCTCAGATTAAGGGGAGCTGCCCAGGGGCCAGTGGTGTGGCGAGCCTCGCCACGGGCTCCTGCCATGTCAAGTCAATCTGTGTCAGTCCCACTCCATCCCACTAACCACAACTGGACTGATGGGCAGAGAGGAAAAGGACTAGATGTGACAGGACACATCAGATGCATTCTCCACGCCTATTAGCTAATGCTTCCATTCCCGAAAGCGCTCATCTGCTGCGGTACCCAAACACACATGCTGGGTTAGGCTAGCTGTTCATGTTAACTGACGTAAGACATGCTGTCTGGCTGACACATTTCCGGCCTGGAAATGAGGGTGGAATTCACCCCCATGGAGGTTGATATCCTCTGGGATTTCTGACAGCAAAGTCTGCATTGGTACAAATCATTAGATGATGTTGTGTCAATTTCTATTCCTTGTATTGCAGATTTTTTTTTAAAGCTGGTTCCATATATAATTTCTGTAATAGGTAGACAAGGTTACAAAGTCTCCTTTGGTTCCTTTAAACTGACAAACATGCGCCCTCCCCACAGTGCTGTATTTGGAACAGAGTGCCTTTATATCCTTGTATTGTCCCTGGGTGGGTTCATAGGGTAGCCCCCCCCTAAACCCTCCGAAACAACCCACCCCGACACACGCCCCTCCCCACTACATCCCACTCTACCCTCCCAATGTTTCTGCCTTTCTGGTCCAGTTCCCATTCATAAGCCCTGGGGTGTTGACAAGACCATATTTGATCATTGGGGTTCACATGCATGGCATGCCCAGCACAGCTCAGCTCAGCTCATAGAAGGGCAGAAGGAGGGAAGGGAATGCCCTCACACTCCACTGAATGCACCCTATTCCCTATATAGTACACTACTTTTGCCCAGAGCCCTATGAGCCCTGGTCAAAAGTAGTGCACTATTGTAAATAGAGTGTCATTTGGGATGCAATACTTTATTACACAGGTGACCATGCAATAATACAGGCCTTAGCTTAGTGCAGGAACTGAAGAATGTATTTGATCCTGTCTTTCCATTGATTTGGTACACTGCAGAGCGTAAACACTGTCGTTCCATTGATTTGGTACACTGCAGAGTGTAAACACTGTCTTTCCATTGATTTGGTACACTGCAGAGTGTAAACACTGTCTTTCCATTGATTTGGTACACTGCAGAGCGTAAACACTGTCTTTCCATTGATTTGGTACACTGCAGAGCGTAAACACTGTCTTTCCATTGATTTGGTACACTGCAGAGTGTAAACACTGTCTTTCCATTGATTTGGTACACTGCAGAGCGTAAACACTGTCTTTCCATTGATTTGGTACACTGCAGAGCGTAAACACTGTCTTTCCATTGATTTGGTACACTGCAGAGCGTAAACACTGTCTTTCCATTGATTTGGTACACTGCAGAGCGTAAACACTGTCGTTCCATTGATTTGGTACACTGCAGAGTGTAAACACTGTCTTTCCATTGATTTGGTACACTGCAGAGCGTAAACACTGTCTTTCCATTGGAGTTTCTTTCATTCCTCATATTTACGATTGACAGGCTTATCTTCTCAGTGGCTGAATGAGTAGATCTTCTGACCTTATGAGGAGATGGACAAAAGGAATATATTTTTCTAAGCTGTTCATTTACACATTTTGTGTGTGAACATCGACGTGACTTGATACAATAAAGTCAATGTGAGTTTAAAAGTGGTGGTCCCAGAAAAAATAGGGGTTCCAGCCACGCCTCAAATAATTTATTTTTTAAATGGTGAAATAAAACTCAAGTAAAGTGACCATTGTGAAATGACCTTGGGGTGGGAGCTCTTAGTGAAATGACCTTGGGGTGGGAGCTCTTAGTGAAATGACCTTGGGGTGGGAGCTCTGAGTGAAATGACCTTGGGGTGGGAGCTCTTAGTGAAATGACCTTGGGGTGGGAGCTCTTAGTGAAATGACCTTGGGGTGGGAGCTCTGAGTGAAATGACCTTGGGGTGGGAGCTCTTAGTGAAATGACCTTGGGGTGGGAGCTCTTAGTGAAATTACCTTGGGGTGGGAGCTCTTAGTGAAATGACCTTGGGGAGGGAGCTCTGAGTGAAATGACCTTGGGGTGGGAGCTCTGAGTGAAATGACCTTGGGGTGGGAGCTCTGAGTGAAATGACCTTGGGGTGGGAGCTCTTAGTGAAATGACCTTGGGGTGGGAGCTCTTAGTGAAATGACCTTGGGGTGGGAGCTCTTAGTGAAATGACCTTGGGGAGGGAGCTCTGAGTGAAATGACCTTGGGGTGGGAGCTCTTAGTGAAATTACCTTGGGGTGGGAGCTCTTAGTGAAATGAAATGATCCTGTAGCTCATGGTCCCTGAGCTCTTGGTATAGCATGAAAGGGTAGTGGGTTCGATCTTGGGACTGTGGGAGCTCTGATAAATGGCAAATTACTATTACCTTGGGGTGGGAGCTCTTAGTGAAATTACCTTGGGGTGGGAGCTCTTAGTGAAATTATCTTGGGGTGGGAGCTCTTAGTGAAATTACCTTGGGGTGGGAGCTCTGAGTGAAATGATCTTGGGGTGGGAACTCTTAGTGAAATGATCTTGGGTGAGAACTCTTAGTGAAATGATCTTGGGTGGGAGCTTTTAGTGAAATGATCTTGGGGTGGGAGCTCTTAGTGAAAGGATCTTGGGGTGGGAGCTCTTAGTGAAATTATCTTGGGTGGGAGCTCTGAGTGAAATGATCTTGGGGTGGGAGCTCTTAGTGAAATGATCTTGGGGTGGGAGCTCTTAGTGAAATGATCTTGGGGTGGGAGCTCTTAGTGAAATGATCTTGGGTGGGAACTCTTAGTGAAATGATCTTGGGGTGGGAGCTCTTAGTGAAATGATCTTGGGGTGGGAGCTCTTAGTGAAATTACCTTGGGGTGGGAACTCTTAGTGAAATGATCTTGGGGTGGGAACTCTTAGTGAAATGATCTTGGGTGGGAGCTCTTAGTGAAATGTTTTACTTTCGATGGTTGGAAAAGTCAAGGTCAACAAGGTGGGGGGGATTTACCGTAAATTTGCAGCCCTTATGGTGAGATATTTTTTGATCAGATTACTCAATAATGAGTCAATTTCATTCAAGTAAAATGAATCAAGAATGGCTGGGAAATATCAGTGATACTGTAGTTACTCGTGATTTCTTTCAAGGAATGAGTCAAATTCCACTATGTTCTGAATTCCATTTGAGGTTTCCCAAGGAAGTGGAAGGACCTCGTCATTGATGTGTCCCTTTCTATGAAATCCAATCAAAAAATCATAAACTAACAGGCGATTTAAAGGTAATTTAAACCAGGGCTCTCCAACCCTATTCCTGGAGAGCTACCACCCTGTATGGTTTTCATTCCACCCTAATCTAATGCACCTAATTCTAATAATTAGCCAGTTCATAAGCTGAATAGGTTAGTTACAACTGAGATTATAGCAACAACCTACAGGAGGGTAGCTCTCCAGGAACAGGGTTGGAGGTAAAAACCTACAGGAGGGTAGCTCTCCAGGAACAGGTTTGGAGGTAAAACCTACAGGAGGGTAGCTCTCCAGGAACAGGGTTGGAGGTAAAAACCTACAGGAGGGTAGCTCTCCTGGAACAGGGTTGGAGGTAAAACCTACAGGAGGGTAGCTCTCCAGGAACAGGGTTGGAGGTAAAACCTACAGGAGGGTAGCTCTCCAGGAACAGGGTTGGAGGTAAAACCTACAGGAGGGTAGCTCTCCAGGAACAGGGTTGGAGGTAAAACCTACAGGAGGGTAGCTCTCCAGGAACAGGTTTGGAGGTAAAACCTACAGGAGGGTAGCTCTCCAGGAACAGGGTTGGAGGTAAAACCTACAGGAGGGTAGCTCTCCAGGAACAGGGTTGGAGGTAAAAACCTACAGGAGGGTAGCTCTCCAGGAACAGGGTTGGAGGTAAAACCTACAGGAGGGTAGCTCTCCAGGAACAGGGTTGGAGGTAAAACCTACAGGAGGGTAGCTCTCCAGGAACAGGGTTGGAGGTAAAACCTACAGGAGGGTAGCTCTCCAGGAACAGGGTTGGAGGTAAAACCTACAGGAGGGTAGCTCTCCAGGAACAGGGTTGGAGGTAAAACCTACAGGAGGGTAGCTCTCCAGGAACAGGGTTGGAGGTAAAACCTACAGGAGGGTAGCTCTCCAGGAACAGGGTTGGAGGTAAAACCTACAGGAGGGTAGCTCTCCAGGAACAGGGTTGGAGGTAAAACCTACAGGAGGGTAGCTCTCCAGGAACAGGGTTGGAGGTAAAACCTACAGGAGGGTAGCTCTCCAGGAACAGGTTTGAGAGCCCTGATCTAAACAGGAAAGACATTAACCCGGAGAAAAAAATGGATTCCCTGAAGTGTTAGTTTTCACACAACTTTGAGAATGTGCTTGATAAAGGTGGCAGAACTCATCCGAAATGAGAAAATGTGAAAATGTGTAAACAATGATATTCTGAAAGCTGTTAGTCATAACAAAAAACACTGCAAAGACTTTCTCGTGTTTTCTTGGTAATTGAACACGGGCTTTGAAGCTTGATCTAGCCTCACTCTGTAAGAAAGCAACACTAACAACAATCCAATGAAAGTAAAACCTACTGTCGTAGCCCCATGCATAGCACATCCATTAGCAGTTACAGGTCAACTTGGGCTCAATTCAGGGAAACGTCTGGAACAAAGGTGATCTTTGTCCAAGAAAGTGTCTAACCCGTCTGAAATGAAAATGATTCCCTGTCATTTTGTTATAACTACTTATAGTGTCAAATCCAAATCACTGACATTCGGTTTTAGCTAATTAACGTCAATGCAAATATTTTGATTGTTTACTTTCCTAGTGCTTTGTTCTATTGGGACAACCATCCTCTCTGTTCCATTTTTAGACCACGAATCCCCAGCCAAGTCTGTAACTGACTGTTGCCACGTCATTGTGTATTCGCTTTCACCTCCTACCAAGAACATCAATACAGGAATCAATTAACTAGTCATTTAATTAAACCTCTAGGAATTCCCTCACTCCCAAGGGAGAGGAGGCCCAGATTAGTCCATTACAAGCTCTATCGGATGCTACAGGATCTGTAAGAGGTGCTATATCTACAATGGTGGTAATTCTTCCCAGAATGAGGTGAAACTTAGAGTGGACAGAGAGATGAGAGAGGCCCTGCTTGTAGAAGACCGCTCCCTCTCTGATTGTTAGGAGAGAAGCCCAGGAACATAAGCTCCTCGGAACTGAAGAAAGATCACAACTCACAGGACACCCTTCAGCTCCTTGCCCCCTCGCCCCCTTGCCCCCTCGCCCCCTTTCAATCCCCTTTTTCGTTTTTGGTACTTACTGATCCAAAATCCTCCCTCTTGAGCAATTGTAGTGAACCACAAGATGGCCTGGTGCTTTGTTGTGTGTGTGGTGGTGTGGGGGGCTGAGGCCTCACCACAGTGTGTGTTGGGCACCGGGCCCTGGCATCTCCACAGTAGTCTGATCCTCATTAACCCATGGATCTACTGCCATATTTGTCTGGCCTGCCAAACTACCAGCCAGCAGGAACAATACAATAGAACACTGATCAAGGAGAGAACAAAAATGTCCGCTTTGGCTTTATTCTCCAATACACATAAATCCAAAATGTCCATGAATATCAACACGACTATAGACAGTTTTATGTAGTGGTTGGAGGAAAACAAGTTTTATGTTCAAAGAATGATGTCAAGAATTGAGTCCATGAACAGATGAATTAACATATAATATGCGGGACCATATAGCCTATATGAACATTTATGTATGGTGCTCATGGTTTTCATCTAAAACCCTTAGGCGGAGTCAATAGAGATCTGGGTGCTTCGTTTCTCACAGATTCCTCTGAATGAGGGGAACAATACGTATTTAAGGCAATAGACATATTTACATAATTTATGCATTTCCAAGGCTTTTTAAAATTCCTTTTGCTGCTCGAGTTAGTGACCTTACTATCCCTCTTCACAATGGGCCTAACAAACATTATTAATTAGGTCCCAGGACCTATAGAGCAAACAGGCCTCTGCCTTAAGACCACAGAGGAGAAAGGATCTGCAGTACCGGAGGCTTGGGAATGGACTCGGTAGATATACAGTTCCATCAATCATAGTCAAGGAGGTACTCCATCTTGGTCATGCCTACAGTTGTATCCTGTAGAGAGATGTCTCACAGTGGTGACGTAATGTCCATTACTGTTTGGGTGGTTCACGTCACACGGATTATCTATGCTTCTAGATGATTGACGACCTGTCGTCTCTCTGAACAACGACGATAAGGTTTTAAATCTAATCAATTCTAATCCCACCATACATTAGGGAAACGACTGTACTTCTCAAGGCAGCTTTGTGTGTACCGTGGCGCTGTTTAAAGTTGACGATGGGTTTACAACAGAATTTCCCTCTCCCTGAGCTCCCTGGAAGCCTATGCAAATCACGGCGTCAACAAACACACATCGTCTGAAGAAAGCCAACGTCAGCCTTTTGGATGAGACTTTTTGAAAATGATTCACTCCATTTAAATCCCAAAGTGGATTTTTACAGTAGCAAGTGATCCTAAACATTCTTCTTTGTGTGACAGGTGAAATATTTCTCCTAGGAGAGAGAGAGCAGAGGAGTCAAAGGCAGGCAACCTATCTTGTTTGAATCCCGACGAACACAAAAGGCTATTGAAAAGCGGACAAGCTCATGCATGAAGGGCTCGGCATGGTGAGAGGGGAGGCAGTTGTATGCAATTGAAGCGGAGACGAGCGAGAATAAAAGGATGGGCATTCTTCCTACGCTACTCTACTGTAATCTCGGGCTGTTAAAAGCCATCTCCAGTCAGGCTGTGTGGTTTCTCTCTCACAGGGACGAAACAGAGACCATGGACAGGGAGACTTTTATGAAATAACTTCACTTCTCTTCAGCCATGGTGGCTGACCTCAAGAATCTGATAGCCTCTCTCTCCTTTTACGGGAAGGTTCTACAGAAAAACCTTTTATCGAAGTGCTGAATGGAGCTTTAAAGAACAAGGACTGTTTCTCAAATCTATCAATTCATCTCCTACAGCCATTTACGCGTACCAAATTCAGCCTCCTTGCAGACTGCCCTTATTGTGTAATCGGTGTTACCATGCAGGTGCCAGGGTTGACCTGAGAGACTAATCGCTTGACCTCAAAACCCATTTAGTGGACCGTAACAGAACACATAAAGGATGTCTGTCCCCATTGGCTCTGGACCCCAATTCGGGGGTAAGGGGAGAGGGTGGGAGGTACAGAATAGAGAGAGAGAGAGAGGTGGGGGTAGGTGAACAGGCTGACAAGGTCAATTTACGATGTTAAAATATCGTCTAAAGCCTTTTGTTAGGCCTTAATTCGGTGTTGTGTGCCTTTGTCCCAAAGAATTGCATTCAATGGGACTGTCAATCAATTTGGAGGCGAAGGAAACATTGTCAAGTTCAAAGTCGACCATGTTTAAGATGTTTTCTTGCATGTTTGTTGAACCAGTAACTAGGGGCCTGTTGATTTGTCCATATTTGCAGATCTTTTCTGGCTCTTGGCTCACAGTTTGTTCACTATTTAAAAAGGTCCAATAAAGTCCAGAAGATCGTCAGAAGATATAGGCCTGGTTAAACACAGTAAATGACTGGAGTTGGACTCTTTCAAAGTAGATTATCAGGTCAGGTCCATTTGACCTTGAATTATCCTTGACATATGTTTGGCCATTCTGGTGGCGCTCCAGAGGTAAAATGTATAAAGGGCCGCTGGTTGAGAGGTCAAACGGGGTTTCAAGCACTCTTCCAACCATTTGTCGAGAAATATTGACCCTAGCACTAAGACGTTAGGCCTTCAGCTTAACCCTTGGATCTTAATGGGGTCCAAAACCATGACAGATGGTAAATCTACCCAGGCTCAAGACAGCTCATACAGAAACATATCTGTGACTTGTGGCAATGGGGCTCAATGTATACATGCGATATTCCAGAAACGCTGGGATTCGCTCTCATTGTTCTGCTATGTGAGGTTCACACTTGTGACAGTATGTTTGGGAACAGGCTGTCTTAGAGCGAGCGTTATTTGTGCTCACTTCACAGATGATAAAAGGAGCACCAGAGTAAAGGGGGTCGCAGACCATAGGAATCCTTATTACGAAAACAAACTTCTCGCCCACATCCTCAGCAATTATCTAGACTTGGGGATGATTTACAAAACGTTTACCAAGTATTCTACACATCGGAGTAGCTTTGAAGTCTCGGGGTCCCCTCACTGAACACTTCTAGTGCAAATACTGCTCCTCTTTCTACAGCGAAAAAGCATCTTTTCCTCGGGGACGGACGTCAATTCAACGTCTATTCCACGTTGGTTCAGCGCAATTTCCTTGCAATGACGTGAAAACAACATTGATTCAACCCGTGTGGGCCCAGTGGGATCTCACAGTCATGGTATGGAGCAGGAGAAATCTGAGTACTCACACTTTCATAGCTCTATCTCGTTGGATTGAGCTGGGAGTAACTGCATATGAGCAATGTTGTCGCCACGGACTCTCAGACACGTCAATCGACAAGAGGCCATTTAAAGGGCTCTAACCCATGGGAATAAACTCACGTCGTATCTTCAGGCCGATATGCAATGCAGCACAATTGTCAGGAAAAGGTTGTGCCTGGGTTAACACAGATATGCGTCTCTAGAATTGCAGTGACGGTCCATGATCCATGATCCATGACTGTTTGTGGAATAAAATGTGTTCTGAAAAACGTTAATATTCAAGAGCATGAGAAAAAGACAGAAAGACAAAGCACATTTGCAGGTGGCCAATTGAATCTCTTGAGGTTACATACAGATACAGGTATCTCTGTACTGTAGTCGCAACGTCAACCTAAAAACAACGTCATCTATTCTCTTGTCCAAACTGGAATATGCCATGTGAGACCCCACAAAAGTGAATCGCATGAAAATCAACATTTTTAAAATAGCCGATTTGAACCTAAACAACCTTTTTGCATTTCCTGCTATGAAACAGGCGTGCACTATTGCGTTCACAAGAGCGTTGGACAGGAACACATCCGTGTTTAAATGTAGCACAGAAACCCATGATCTGGAAACAGAACATCAAACATGAATTGTTGGGGGGGTTCTGGAAATACAATGAGTCATGTTGATGACTCTGCTTTGATCTGGCCCATCAAACACCAGACACATAGAGAAGTGTTGAATAGATCATCCATCTCTCTTCTGCAGGACCCTCGTCCGACAACACCTGTTCTCTGAGGCACTCAGAGGACATTTATGGGCTGGGTTGAACTTGTTTGAAATTCATCATGCTTTAATACCTAACTTCTAAACGACTAATATGTAGTCTCTTATGAACGTGCCCAACATTCATATACATATACTGGTTACCTGTAGAGTTGGTTAAGGCCTGCGATACTAACCGAAAGCTTAACCGCAATACGGCCTGAGTAAGTTCCCTCCGAACACACACAAACACACACGCACGTCCCTAAAGATGAGCTAGAGGTTTGTTTTTGTGTTGAGGGGTGTCTATTGTGGCCTGTTGAATCCCACCCCTTATAGAGGGCCAGGGTCTACACAATGTGGCATAGGGAGGGTTAATCAGCACTATCCCACTAATTGGCAAGACTGTGCTTTTCCCACGACCTCGCTATTTAACACATTATTAGCTGTATTTTTCTGTCCATTCAGCATTACCTCATCATTGTCATATACTATGGATACAGATGCAGGATCTTAATTTGAGCCAGTTTGCTACAGCAGGAAAATAATCCTGCAGCAACAGGAAATGTGAATTATTATGTGGATTACAATGAATGGACTTTTTTTGTGGGGGTGATACATTTTTTCATTAGAGCAAATCAAGCCTGACATTTTAAACTGGAAATTCCAAACTTTGAAGCCTTTTAAACCTCGAATACACTACAGGAAAATTCTCAGCAACAAAAGAGTGATAAAATTAAGATCCTACATCTGTACTTCACACACACAGCTCTAGTGTGACCATAAAGCATATACATCTGTCGTAAATAGATTACATTCTATGTGCAACAAACTAATTGACCCAAACCTCTGGCCTTGAACCTACTAGAACAAAAAGCAACATACTACCTATGTAGTCAAAACCATGCACACTACAACTCTGATTTTAAAAAATCTGAGTAAAATATAGAACAAGTCTTGGACTAGGATTAATCTGTGTCAATTAAACCAGAACTGTGTGTCTTATCGTGGCAGTGCACCGAGGTTATAGGTTGCCCCACGAAGGACACAAGGCCCTATTGCCAACTGACCAGCCACCTATTTACTTACTATTTCCACTGTACATTCGCCCGTCCAGGTCTACAGCTCAGCCAGCTCTGTATCCACCCTTCTCCTCCTCTAACTCCAAAGTAGAGTTTTTTTTTGAAGGGCATCTCTCTGTCACGTTCTCTCTGTTTTTTTGGGGAGGCAGGCAGCTCAGAGAGAGAAGAGTAGAATTGACAAAGCTTGAAAATGTGAACAAAAATCTGTGGAGGAGCAATACAACAAAGTGCGCATGCATGTTGTCCCTGCGTGGCACACCCCCCTTAGCCACGGCAACTGAAAAGCATGCATAGCTAACGCTTGGGATTTTGTGCAGTCTTTTGTCTGGCACATAGGCTCTGCGAGAGGCCTTGATTACAGAGTTTGGCATCATACCCAATTCTTTTTTTTTTTTTTTTGCTAATGGGCCGTTGTACATCACTGACATGCGTAGTACGAAATGTATTCTTCAGCCTCACCGGTTAAAATCATTTGAAACACTTTACCCCGACAAAACAATGGCCACTGGACATGCCTATTATATGCCAATTTATTACAGAAGATTGTCAGGCCTCGGCTCGGGGGTGACAGTTCTGTGAGAGTGAGAAAGAGGGCGGTTTGGCAGGAGGGTTGATCAGACCATGCCCAGAGAGAGAGAGAGAGAGAGAGAGAGAGAGAGAGAGAGAGAGAGAGAGAGAGAGAGAGAGAGAGAGAGAGAGAGAGAGAGAGAGAGAGAGAGAGAGAGAGAGAGAGAGAGAGAGAGAGAGAGAGAGAGAGAGACCAGATGTGTTTAAAGCTCCAACGGGCTCACTTCTTCTTTCAACATCGTCTAAAGAGAGCAACTTTGCTTTTCAGATGAAAGAAAAAGGCCATCACCATGCACAACTCACTATTCAAATGCATTTTTTAGATGGCCAATGATAAAGAGACATGAAGCCAGCGCTCACACAAAAAAAAGAGCTTAATGTATAAACTATATGTTTTCTTTACAGAGTCAAAAAAAAAATGCTGCCAGTCAGAAAGCCATTCCGGTGACAAAGCAGTCCTTCTGTCTGAGTGGCTGTGAGTAAATTCAGGGATGCCGTGGTGAAGTGATGGCAGAGAGGATGGGATGAAACGACCAAACCGCTGTGCTTTTACTGAGCAGTTACTGAACACTTTGAGTCTAAGCAGAGAGCAGAGAGCAGAGAGCAGAGAGCAGAGAGCAGAGAGCAGAGAGCCCGGGATCGAGGTCATCTGAGGACACTGACCTCAGACAACCTCTCTACGCACCTTATCTATGGTGTGGATAGAGAAGAAAAGCAACCAGGAAGAATGTCTGTTTACAGACACACATTTACATGCCATGCATATGTACTGTTACATGTACTGTACACACTTTTCCAAACAATCCCACTGAGTACAGACGTCATTTCAACGTCCAGTTTTGATATCCATTTGGTTCAGTTGTCAACTAACGTGAAATCAACAAACAAATATCAGCATCATTGGGTTACGGTTAAAAGTTGGGTGAAAAAAATAGGAAATTCCCTTACGTCGATGACCTGTCGATGACCTTTGCAAATGATTCAACGTCATCACATAGATTTGTTTTGTCGAGATGACGTGGAAACAACTTTGATTCAACCCATTTTTGCCCAGCGGCATGGCACTACAGCAATGTGTGGAGAACTGTGTAGTGTACACACCAAGACCATCCCATTGCACCCCATACTGCACTCCACTCCACTCTGACTGAAATACTGAAGATACTGTGTATAGACCGCTGTGAGAGGGAGAGCATTGCATGACCAGAGCGATATTCCTGGGCGAAGAGTGAATGCGCTGCGTAGCCCGCTGATTGTGTGTGTGTGTGTGTGTGTGTGTGTGTGTGTGTGTGTGTGTGTGTGTGTGTGTGTGTGTGTGTGTGTGTGTGTGTGTGTGTGTGTGTGTGTGTGTGTGTGTGTGTGTGTGTGTGTGTGTGTGCCCTTTAGGTCATCATTTTAATGCACTCCTGCAGCACTGAGGCACAGTTGCCCAACAAACACACGTCATTGGAGTGGTCCCCTGCTGGGCTCCTATTACTGTCAGCAGTGAACAACTTGACGCACTCAGGCAGCATTAAACCCCAAATCTCATCTCCTTGACCCTTTATGGACAATCAACAGCAGCTGATTACGGCACACAAGGCACAGGCTGAGACAGGCTCTCACAGCACAACACAACACGGCACTCCTCCCCTTCCTTTGGCCTGTAGTCAAATTCTAAATACGTGCCAAAGGTTGTGCCAAACGGTAACGTTTTTTTTGACAGACTTTGCCTTTTGGTAAATTGAGAATTCCGAGAATTGTGGCACTTAGGGTCATAGCTTAGTGTGGCGCTCCGCTCGGCTCACACAAAAGGTCATGCTTAAGTCGTGCTGCTGCTGCTTCCTTCTGCGTAGGGAGGGGAAATAAAAATTGCTTCTCTGCGGACGTGGCATCCTGCTGAGCGCAACATGTCGCCTCATATTCAAGCAGGGCTTTAGGAAAATTGTAACACATCCTCAGCGCGCTGGTGGGATATTCACCATCACTTCTCCCTCCCTCCCCGACCATCTGTACCCCCCACTCACAAGGCATTGTGTATAAATGTCAATATCGTTTGAATTCCTTTATGGCCACCTATCCCTTCTTTCCTCTGGCCCTGAAAGAGAAGTGGTCAGGGCGATTGTGGGACGCAAACAGAGAGCTGAGCTTCGGAGCCTCACAGCCACTGACAACAGCTTTTTACTAATGATGGGCTCCCCTGCCCTGCTTTCAATAAGTGGGCTGTGGTAACAATGGCTGTTGTTGGGGCGTTGGGAGGACGCTGAGAAGGATAGAAGGTTCCTTTTGAAGAAGTCGGCCTGCTGACAGGTGTTGGTGAAAATGGCGGGCAGGGTGTCGCTGCCCATGTGCCCTCACAGGTGCGGGGAATTAGGGAGCTCAGAGCACCTGCGGTCTTCTTCATGTCTTGTTCTTCACGCTAGCGATTTATCTATATGTATCGCTTTGGCTTCTCATACGGCCGTGCGCACGCACTACATCGGTGAAAACAAGATCAGGATAGACGATGACAACACTGGCCAGGCTTTGGCCACACACTGTTGACAGTTAGTGTAGCTATGTTTTGCAAGGCTGGTCTCATTGACTAGACGTAACATTGTAAACGTAAACGGACATCTGTAACTTGTTAAAACAAGATCCCACGAGGGAGATTTGATTAATTGATGTCAATGGAGAACAAATGCTGTTGTGAAAGCTTGTGATAATGAACTGCAGGTTGTGATGGGGAAACTCACAGTCTAACATGACAAGGAAGTGCTGATTAATAAACAACAATATGTCTTGCATGAGGAGCTCAAATCTTTTGCTACTGATAAGGAAATCATTGGCTACTGAGGGAAGGGGATCCCGTTGTGTGTCAGTTTATCAATGCAGAACTAACACACTGACAAAATAAAACACTAGAATAGACGATGAGTAAATTATCGTTTTTTTTGTCTCTCTCTCTCTCTTACTAAATCTTTTCAGTCACATAAATATGTACCCTGTGACCTAGAAAACCACACAATGGCAACTTTTGCCTCTCGGAGTCTGAGTAAGAACAATGATGGCATTCATAGTGGGTCCGTTTGAGTGGCAGGGCAGGGCTGATGTCGTCAGTGAACCCTGTCATTAGCAACACAACCTGGTGTGTCTCCTTAATCACAACCCATTAAGGCTGCTCACGGCAACAACACCACCATTATTCTCTCCGTGAGCCCAGCGGAGCCACATGCAGGCAGCACACACCACAAAAGATGCCTGTCATCCTCAGTCTGATGTCGGTCCCGGGTTAGCGCTGCCTTAGTGGGCAGCAGCACTAAGGTCGATCACCTTTTACATTGCCTGAACGTACATCTGCATTTTAGAATCTCGGGTTAGGTTATAAAGGTTAAAGGTTACGGGTTATAGGGCTAGGGTTAGTGGATATCGAATTAAACAATGAGTTGTAAAGTTGAACATCTATAAAGCATTTGTGTTACCAAATGTGGTGGCACAAGTTCATCACTTTCTCAGGAGCGGAATACAAACCATAGGACATACCGTAGTGTTTGATATAGACCCCCTCCTCCATACGAGGAGAACAGGAATGTCCGCTGGGGATTTGGGCACACACACAGACAGGTTCCATGGAGCCAAGGCTTTTACATTATCATAATTGGAGACAAAAGGGACATGTTGGCTGGCTGGAATCTGTCCCACTGTGATATCATGGCCTCTGACTGCAGGAACAATGGCCATCATGATCGGGGTGGACCGTCCTCTTTTCAGTTGTCAAAAGAACACATGGACAACTAAAAAAAGACGAAGACACAAGCCTGTCACAAATGTCATTTTACAGTGTGAGCTTTGTTTTCGGACAGTGTGGGTTTCTCACGGGGAGTTTTCACACACGCTTTTTCGGGAAATTTTAAAAAAACGTCATGACATTGAGTGAGTGTCAGAGAACGTGCAGCAAGAACTGACTTGACAGTTTTAAGATATTAACTTGTGTTCTTCTCAGCATAATCACAATAAGTTGCGTTCTTTGGTTGAGAAAGATGCTTGAAGAGATTAAAAAATCCAAGTATGATTGTTTCTCTTGCTTGTCGGTTATGAACAAATACACGACAGGCGGAACCACAGTCAGAAGAGATGTAATGTGGAAAAACATATCTGAGGTTTGTTTTGGGGGGGGGGGGAGAACACATTTTCAAGCCCGGAGGAAACCAGGGGATTTGAGGAACCATCTGTTGGCCAAAGCCTTTGGGAAGAACACTAAGATGGACTTAGGACTTTATGCTCTCCTCTCCACAGGTGGGAATGGTAGGGGCTTGGTAGGGGCTTCACGGGCCCGTGACCTTCTGGGGGAGCAGTTGGGAGGAAGAAGAGGTAAACTGTTGGGCAGCTTAGGAAACCAAATGGTTGTAAAGATGCTTAATTGCTGAGCCGCTGCATAACCTCATTTTAATTCATATCTTAGAAGCATTAGGTGGAGGGAGAAATCAATGTTATGTCAGTGTTATCGTGACTAAGAGCCAAGATCTGGGGAATTGATTTGTTCTTTAATTCAGCTTTCAGGTTTTGTCATCTTTTTTTTGGAAGATGAATAAAGTCAGCAAAGGTCAACCATTTTTAGTTACACAGGAATGTTGCTCTTCAAATGCAGGATAATTACAGAAATCGAAAATTGCTTTATTTCCAAATCCACCACTTTAGGGTGAGAGACAAAATACAATGCGAATTGAGTTGCCTACGAGGCCAGAGTGAGACCAGTTGGCCATTACAGTGGACATCTTGTCCTGACATATAAAGTTATTGCCTACAGTACTTGTTTGTTTGTTTGGCGTGTGAGACAAGCTGGAAGTTAGAGGCTTTCACTGTGTACCAATGGGACTTAGAGCAAGAACACATTGGTTCTACCTAGAAAACTCCACATAGGCTTCTGTAACAGAGTTCACCTTACTTCACCCAACCTGTTCATGGTCATTCTGCGTCCTCATGCATTCTGGATGCACCCTGTGACATCATCAGGACTGGACACCTTACTTCACCCAACCTGTTCATGGTCATTCTGCATCCTCATGCATTCTGGATGCACCCTGTGACATCATCAGGACTGGACACCTTACTTCACCCAACCTGTTCATGGTCATTCTGCGTCCTCATGCACTCTGGATGCACCCTGTGACATCATCAGGACTGGACACCTTACTTCACCCAACCTGTTCATGGTCATTCTGCGTCCTCATGCACTCTGGATGCACCCTGTGACATCATCAGAATTGGACACCTTACTTCACCCAACCTGTTCATGGTCATTCTGCGTCCTCGTGCATTCTGGATGCACCCTGTGACATCATCAGGACTGGACACCTTACTTCACCCAACCTGTTCATGGTCATTCTGCGTCCTCATGCATTTTGGATGCACCCTGTGACATCATCAGGACTGGACACCTTACTTCACCCAACCTGTTCATGGTCATTCTGCGTCCTCATGCACTCTGGATGCACCCTGTGACATCATCAGGACTGGACACCTTACTTCACCCAACCTGTTCATGGTCATTCTGTGTCCTCATGCACTCTGGATGCACCCTGTGACATCATCAGGACTGGACACCTTACTTCACCCAACCTGTTCATGGTCATTCTGTGTCCTCATGCACTCTGGATGCACCCTGTGACATCATCAGGACTGGACACCTTACTTCACCCAACCTGTTCATGGTCATTCTGTGTCCTCATGCACTCTGGATGCACCCTGTGACATCATCAGGACTGGACACCTGGCTGCACACAAGGTGGAAATATGATGGACAGACTTCCAAATCACATGGACTAAAACAGAGCCAAATATTAAACTTTCAAAACATTTGCTTTGGCTAGCCAACAGTCAGCGAGTTAGCTAGTTAACTAGCTAGTAGCTAGATGTTTAGCTTGCTAGCACACTCACTAACTGAACTCATTTGTAAACAAATTAGCTAGCTAACAAGAGAGTTAGCAGATGATCTAGTCAGAGCTTAGCCTCCTCTTTGCAACAGTAAATCTGTCAGTACCATCATGTCAAATCTCTTTGGTGAGTAGGTAGCCAGAGTCAAGGTATATAGCTACAGTGCAGTTGAAATTGGAAGTTTACATACACCTATAGCCAAATACATTAAACTCAGATTTTCACAATTCCTTACATTTAATCCCAGTAAAAGCTCCCAGTCTTAGGTCAGTTAGGATCACCACTTTATTTTAAGAATGTGAAATGTCAAAATAATATTAGAGAGAATGATTTATTTCAGCTTTTATTTCTTTCATCATATTCCCAGTGGGTCAGAATATACACTCAATTAGTATTTGGTAGCATTGCCTTTAAATTGTTTAACTTGGGTCAAACATTTCAGGTAGCCTTCCACAAGCTTCCCACAATAAGTTGGGTAAATATTGGACCATTCCTCCTGACAGAGATGGTGTAACTAAGTCAGGTTTGTAGGCCGCCTTGATCGCACACGCTTTTTCAGTTCTGCCCACACATTCTCTATAGGATTGAGGTCAGGGCTTTGTGAGGGCCACTCCAATACCTTGACTTTGTTGTCCTTAAGCCATTTTGCCACAACTTTGGAAGTATGCTTGAGGTCATTGTCCATTTGGAAGACCCATTTTCGACCAAGCTTTAACTTCCTGACTGATGTCTTGAGATGTTGCTTCAATATATCCACATACGTTTTCCCTTCCCCGTGATGCCATCTATTTTGTGAAGTGCACCAGTCCCTCCTGCAGCAAAGCACCCCCACAACATGATGCTGCCACCCCCGTGCTTCATGGTTGGGATGGTGTTCTTCGGCTTGCAAGCCTCCCCCTTTTACCCCCAAACATAACGATGGTCATTATGGCCAAACAGTTATTTTTTTGTTTCATCAGACCAGAGAACATTTCTCCAAAAAGTACGATCTTTGTCCCCATGTGCAGTTGCAACCCGTAGTATGGCATTTTTAGGCGGTTTTGGAGCAGTGGCTTCTTCCTTGACGAGCGGCCTTTCAGGTTATGTCGATATAGGACTCATTTTACTGTGGATATAGACACTTTTGCACCTGCAAAGGTCCTTTGCTGTTGTTCTGGGATTGATTTGCACTTATCGCACCGAAGTACGTTAATTTCTAGGAGAACAAACTATAGTTTGTTAACAAGAAATGTGTGGAGTGGTTGAAAAACTAGTTTTAATGACTCCAATCTAAGCGTATGTAAACTTCCGACTTCAACTGTATTTTCTGGATCAATCATTGTACAGTAGCAAGCAAATTACTCAACATAACTATTGCAATTTGTGACACCAAATAGGTAGAGGACTCACCCAAGGCATGTCTGATGTTTTAATTGTATATTGGGGTCCATGTGATTGAATTTTGAGCAGGTCACATTATCTATCACAGATATAATAAATAAATAAATAAATAAATATAATGGAAATACTTTGACTGTGATTAATACATTATTGAAAGCTCCTTGTTGATGAATGTCACAGAACTTTTCCAGCTCCTAATTATCCCCCTACTGGTGCAATTCATCCTCTTCCTCCCCCTCGCTTTAGGTAATCAGTGATTTAAGTCGAGGAAAACAAATATTTGGGGAACAAATTGCGGCATGGTAGTTGACCTGTCAAAGCATACAGAAATGTGCCGAAGGATTGAGATACTAAATCGCTATTAGAGGCTTTTGTTGGGCCTGCTTGGACTCGTCTGCACACATGCAGACCTTTATCGTCCTCCAAAAATAGGGGGACAGCCAGGAAGGGTGCTTTTACCCCCCTGAGCCTTCCTCCTCTCAAGCCACTGAGACAGACACACAGACACGCACTGTAACATTTGTGCTGGGAATCAGGAAGCAAGTTCAGGGAGTGAATAATTTAATAAATGAACAAAGCATAATACAAAACAAGAAACACGAACAACGCACAGACATGAAACAGAAACAATGACGCCTGGGGGAGGAACCAAAGCAAAAAAAGAAAGTCCTCTCACTGTCAACTGTGTTAATTTTCAGCAAACTAGACATGTGCAAATATTTGTATGAAAATAAGATTCAACAACAGACATAAACTGAGCAAGTTCCACAGACATGTGACTGACAGAAATTGAATAATGGTGTCCCTGAACAAAGAGGGGGTTAAAATCAAAAGTAACAGTCAGTATCTGGTGTGGCCACCAGCTGCATTTAAGTACTGCACTGCATCTCCTCCTCATGGACTGCACCAGATTTGCCAGTTCTTGCAGTGAGATGTTACACCACTCTTCCACCAAGGCACCTGCAAGGTCCTGGACATTTCATAGCCCTAGCCCTCACTCTCCGATCCAACAGGTCCCAGACGTGCTCAATGAGATTGAGATCCTGGCTCTTCGCTGGCCAAGGCAGAACACTGAATTTCCTGTTTTGCAGGAAATCACGCATAGAACGAGCAGTATGGCTTGTGGCATTGTCATGCTGGATGGTCATGTCAGGATGAGCCTGCAGGAAGGGTACCACATGAGCGAGGAGGATGTCTTCCCTGTAACGCACAGCGTTGAGATTGCCTGCAATGACAACAAGCTCAGTCCGATGATGCTGTGACACCGCACCAGACCATGACGGACCAAATTGTAATCGGCTTGGGTCGATGGCCGATAGGTTGCTGGTTTCGGGTCCCTGACTTGACTTGATGGGAGATCTGTCGACATGCCCTTGGGTGGGGCGCTTGACCCTGGTTTCTCCTGTGAGTTGCTCTGGATGGGGGTCTGCTAGATGACTGATGTAATGTAAATGTTGAGTGGATTCACTGCAGGTTAAAAAAATCTATGAAAAATGTAAACTAAATAAAAAATACATACAGTTGAAGTTGGAAGTTTACATACACAGTAGCCAACTACATTTAAACTCCTGACATCTTGGATTGATATGCACTTATCACACCAAAGTACGTTCATCTATAGGAGACATAACGCATCTCCTTCCTGAGTGGTATGACGGTTGCGTGGTCCCGTGGTGTTTATACTTGCCTACTATTGTTTGAACATGTGAACATGGTACCTTCAGGCATTTGGAAATTGCTCCTAAGGATGAACCAGACTTGTGGAGGTCTACAATTTATTTTCTGAGGTATTGGCTGATTTCTTTTGATTTTCCCATAATGTCAAGCAAAGAGGCACTGAGTTTGAAGGTGGGCCTTGAAATACATCCACAGGTGCACCTCCAATTGACTCAAATTATGTCAATTAGCCTATCAGAAGCTTCTAAAGCCATGACATCATTTTCTGGAATTTTCCAAGCTGTTTAAAGGCACAGTTAACTTAGTGTATATAAACTTCTGACCCACTGGAATTGTGATACAGTGAATTATAAGTGAAATAATCTGTCTGTAAACAATTGTTGGAAAAATTACTTGTGTCATGCACAAAGTAGACGTCCTAACCGACTTGCCAAAACTATAGTTTGTTAACAAGAAATGTGTGGAGTGGTTGAAAAACTAGTTTTATTGTCTCCAACATAAGTGTATGTAAACTTCTGACTTCAATTGTAAATAAAAGTAGTAGTCAATGTCAATATCTATTCAATGTTAGGATCTACACATGGTGCTATGGCTATATCTCAAAATATTAATATGACATCATCTATCCAAATTAAATCAAACTTGAATTTCAGTCAATATCTATATTTTCAGTCATTATTGCATAATTACCTTGATTTTATGTACGAGCCCTAAAACCTAGTTATCATTTCATTGAGAAACTGTGGCATGTGGTTCTGTCGCTGGAGTTATATGTGGTATTGTAGCTAGTGTCTGTCTGTTTGTTTGTCTTAAGAATGATCCAATGGGATCATCATTTAAACTAGACTCTCCCCTTTAATCCCTGGCATTGGCGCCGTAGTCGACCTGTCCTTTTTCATATCGCTCCTTTCGCCTCTCTCAGAGGCACATTACAGTACATATGAAGAATTGTTATTGCGAGTCATTGTTTTTCTAATTGAAAGGCAACACGTTTGACTGGCCTGTGGAACAAACACACTGAAGGATTAATTAAATAGATTCGGTCCCCAGCAGTGTAGCGGTCCCGCTGGTCAAATCAGCACAAAGACTCAGCAGCTTCTTAGAAGATTAATTGCTGGCAACATTAAGCCATTAAAATCTCATCTCAGAGTAATCATCTATCAAAGTCTCGGAATTCATTTATGTCCCATAAAGACTCAAGCGTAATCCTGATTAGCAGTCTTTGCCTCCGACCGTCAGATAAGGGCCCATTGTGGAAGAGAGGCTCTTGACTATTGTCAAAAACAATAACTGAATGTCATTGTCAATTGACTCGTGTATAAATGACAACGGAAAAGATTATGTTGTCATACCAGCCGCGTGGCAGATCATTCACAGTGGACCTAAAAGCTAAGTAATAACTGGAGAACGACTACCTGATTATCTTCATCAAGAAAAGGCAACAAAGACCTCAATGTCGGGCATCACACCCACCTACAGCCCAGAATAAACATCACATGGTGCTCGTCCCCTTACAACACACATGTATCATCTTACTTAGTTGTTTCTGACAAAGGGATAAAAAGCCCTTATCAGTTTCATCTGCACATTTGGTTGTGTCGCTCTCTGACGAACGAATGAGACGTGCCGTTATATCTACTGATCTACCCCTCTAAGGTCTATGGATTCCTACATCGCCTTGTGCTCACAAAGCGTCTTTGTCATTCGAGCGTGCACATTAAAACCTTGTTATGTTACATCACTGTGGGAAGGGGGGCGAGAACACGAAACACACCGTAACAGTCCTACAGTACGGTCACTGATGGAGCATTGTGTTGCCTCCATCTTGGCTTCCCTTTGATGCCAGATTGCTTTCACAGTCCATGGAGCGCATGATGAAAATATTCCACTGTACACCTATACAACATGTACAGTTCAACTGTAGGGAGCTTTGTTCACTGTCGAAGAAAGCCACAACGGGACACAATTGAACACTTTGTGAAGGAATGATGGGTACAAAGTCATTTGATCTTCATGGGCCATCATGATGGTTTTAACTTCCTTTAAAGAGGTGGCTCGAGTTCGAACAGTAAACAATGAGGAGCTCTCCAGACGCAGGTTGACGTTGGCCTGGAGGCAGAACTCGGCAATTTCCCGAGCTGCAAAGTCAAAATTGTCTAAATGGCTAAAAATGTGCTTTGAATTTAAGGCTAGGGTTAGCAGTGTGGTTAAGATTAGGGTTAGATTGTATGACTTTGTGGCTGTGCAAGCTAGCGAATACTCTGCAGAGCTGCCTCCAAGTCAAGATTCATGACATTAAATGCCAACCTTCTCTGTAGAGCCCAGAAGTTGGATTCCACCTGAGACGTCCGGGTATCAGATCCTTATTGCCATAACACTGGGGTTAGTGACTAAGGTGAGGACAATGTTGCTTTCCTAGAGTCAATTGTAAATGTGAGAAGAAACAGTATGAAAAATAGAAACTATATTCTCTATGATCACTATATGGAGTCAATGTTTGAATTGAATTGAATTGAATTGAATTGCCTGTATGTCCTTACATAGCACTGTTGGCTGCCAAAAGTAACGCACTTACAAAGATTTAGATCATTTACCATTTGTGAGGTTTTTAGACAGCGAATTCTTCCATTTTTTCTTCCATCTTCCCTTACTCCTAATCTTTTACAATAACTATTATCATAGGCTCAGTCAGCCAGGAATTCCTATATCCAGATATCTGATAGGTCAACATAGATAGACCCTAAAAGAGAAACATCCAGTGAATGTTTGTTTTCACAGTATTGTCTATGGTACTCTGGGGGGCTCCTTTGACATTTGAGAATGAGAGGAACCAACCAAGCATTAAATATTGAACAGCTTTATCTGCTTGGACTCTCCTGTCTTCTCAGTGTGTTCTGAGGCGTTCCCTAGACTCCTCCAGTCGAGGCTTTGTACCTTCCAGACAGCATGTTACCTCAGCGTCACTGTGCACCTCTGTCTAGACCTCTGTCGCTAGACTCAAGGCTTGTTTAATGCAACCAGGCACAGGAATCCATTCATTGCAGATAGTGGATTTTCTGCACTGCACTTTCAGACAACTTTGCTGAAAGTGAGCTATTTAGTCTATGTCTTTTAACTATACTCTTCCTTTTAACGTTATGTGTGTTAGTGTCTGAGGTAGTGTGGCACACACACGCGCACACGCACACACACACACACACACACACACACACACACACACACACACACACACACACACACACACACACACACACACACACACACACACACACACACACACACACACACACACACACACACACACACACAGAGCATACATGGTGTCTGTATCAGGTTAATGGGCCCGCGGTCCAATAGCTAATCAGCTTTATTAGTGCCACTAAAACCAATCTGTGCTGATCAGACATGCCAGCTGTCTACAGCCTCATTGTCACAGGATCTCCTCTCATCTCATACACCAAACGGCGGGAATGATCATTCAATTGATCCGTTAACCTGCGTATCTGTGACAGTGACTGATTTTAGCCAGCTGGTTAGAGTTATTATGTTGCTGTACTGACGCTGCAGTATGTTGGCTACACTGTCCTCTCTGGATGTTATATTACTGTACTCACGCTGCAGTAGGTAGGCTACACTGTCCTCTCTGGATGTTATATTACTGTACTCACGCTGCAGTAGGTAGGCTACACTGCCCTCTCTGGATGTTATATTACTGTACTCACACTGCAGTAGGTAGGCTACACTGCCCTCTCTGGGTGTTATATTACTGTACTCACACTGCAGTAGGTCGGCTACACTGTCCTCTCTGGATGTTATATTACTGTACTCACACTGCAGTAGGTAGGCTACACTGCCCTCTCTGGATGTTATATTACTGTACTTGGGCTGCAGTAGGTAGGCTACACTGCCCTCTCTGGATGTTATATTACTGTACTCACACTGCAGTAGGTAGGCTACACTGCCCTCTCTGGATGTTATATTACTGTACTCACGCTGCAGTAGGTAGGCTGCACTGCCCTCTCTGGATGTTATATTACTGTACTCACACTGCAGTAGGTCGGCTACACTGCCCTCTCTGGATGTCATATTACTGTACTCACGCTGCAGTAGGTCGGCTACACTGTCCTCTCTGGATGTTATATTACTGTACTTGGGCTGCAGTAGGCAGGCTACACTGCCCTCTCTGGATGTTATATTACTGTACTCACACTGCAGTAGGTAGGCTACACTGCCCTCTTTGGGTGTTATATTACTGTACTCACACTGCAGTAGGTAGGCTACACTGCCCTCTCTGGATGTTATATTACTGTACTCACGCTGCAGTATGTAGGCTACACTGCCCTCTCTGGATGTTATATTACTGTACTCACGCTGCAGTAGGTAGGCTACACTGCCCTCTCTGGATGTTATATTACTGTACTCACGCTGCAGTATGTAGGCTACACTGCCCTCTCTGGATGTTATATTACTGTACTCACGCTGCAGTAGGTATGCTACACTGCCCTCTCTGGATGTTATATTACTGTACTCACGCTGCAGTAGGTAGGCTACACTGCCCTCTCTGGATGTTATATTACTGTACTCACGCTGCAGTATGTAGGCTACACTGCCCTCTCTGGATGTTATATTACTGTACTCACGCTGCAGTAGGTAGGCTACACTGCCCTCTCTGGATGTTATATTACTGTACTCACGCTGCAGTATGTAGGCTACACTGCCCTCTCTGGATGTTATATTACTGTACTCACGCTGCAGTATGTAGGCTACACTGCCCTCTCTGGATGTTATATTACTGTACTCACGCTGCAGTAGGTAGGCTACACTGTCCTCTCTGGATGTTATATTACTGTACTCACGCTGCAGTATGTAGGCTACACTGCCCTCTCTGGATGTTATATTACTGTACTCACGCTGCAGTATGTAGGCTACACTGCCCTCTCTGGATGTTATATTACTGTACTCACGCTGCAGTATGTAGGCTACACTGCCCTCTCTGGATGTTATATTACTGTACTCACGCTGCAGTAGGTAGGCTACACTGCCCTCTCTGGATGGGCATTGTGTTCACTCTGACCAATAACAGGTATTCTGATACCGTTCATGTACGATTGAATGACAGTGGCTTGATAATCTGATAATGGTTGAAATGATTAATTAGATGATTAAACAAATTAATGAAGTAGACAAGTAACGAATGCTTGGAAGTGTAAAAGGAATGTTGATTTTGCTTCGATGGACATTGCATGTCTTATGAAGGCTCTTCCTGAAACATTTAGTAATGAGTTGTCATTTGTTAGCTTGGCCTAATCTCAGTGGGATTGTGGCAGACATGACAACGCAGAGAACTGAACATGATACACTCTACCCATCACTCTACCCATCTCTTTCAAAGCAAGATACACGACCCAAAGATATCCCAACTCACTTCTGCCAAATTACATAAACATGTCACCTCACATCCCATGCCTACGCATCGCTGGAACATCCGGGAGTTCAAGTGGGGTTCAAACCAACAACAATTTACCACGTGTTTAACTATGATGACAAGCATGGTTCCCTCATCAAATGCATCAACAGTCGCCATATATCAAAACCAATGTGGCTTAGAAGTAACTTGTGATCCCCCATAGGAGAAAAAATCCCTTGATCCGCATCTTCAAAGCTGTGGTCAATTTCCTGTGAACACTAGTATGTGGCGGGCACGCACAGGGGAGAACCCTACCAGAGCACACACGCACGCGCACACACACACACACACACACACACACACACACACACACACACACACACACACACACACACACACACACACACACACACACACACACACACACACACACACACACACACACAGAGTACAAACAGTAAACCCAGATCCAAGTTGTCTTCAAGAGCACAGCTGTCCTGTTCTACAACTCTTAGAACAGGACAGACTTGTGAGCATCACAGCTGGATAGAGTTAGCTGTGCTCTCAAATGGAATTGTGGTTTCCAAAACAAAGGCAAAACCATCGCAAGTTGTTTTTTGCACTTTCATGGGGAATAAAATTGTATTTTGTTCTGTCATAAACACTTTTTAATTCACAATTAATGTGACACAAACACTCAATTACTCAAGATTTCAGAGAAGGGGTCAACATTGATAGGGTGTGACTTGCACATTAATGGCAGGGTACTTACCATGGTGGCATAAAATGTTCCTCAAGAAATTAAGTCTGTTTCGCCCCTGGCTCTGCAAAATCCACAGCAATGATACATCCACACAAATTGCACATTCATCTGCAGGACATGAAGCTTAGGGACGTCAGATGGACACTCATGGCGTTCCTGGGCAGTGGCTGCACCACACCACCGTCATGAACTGACTACCATCTACTATCACAACATTTCAGCAGGCAACATTCGGCTGCCGTGTTCATCTTAGTTTATCTTGAAACTGTGCGACTTCATCAAATCCCCACACAGTCTGGACTCTGATGACCTATAGAGCCAGTAGTGGGTAGACCCACTTCAACACATTACCCTACTAAACTTAGAATTGGTTAACACTTAAAGTAACACATCATTTAACACTTAAACTAACACACAAAATAGCCATATACCACAAAGTGTGCATTACGCAGAAAATGCCGTGGGGCTGATCTCAGAAACTTTTGGGGGAATGTTGAAGTGATTTTGAAGTGAACAGACAACAGTCTACTCTATGTGACCAAAACATTGATCTTAGATAAATATATATTTTCTATACAGATCCGATATCTGTAGGTAAAAGATATCGAGTTCTATGTGTGTTCTGACAGGCCGATGGGCAGATATTTCCAATCAGAAGAGACAACAACCCCCCGGACACACACACAGTATTAACCCCTTCTGCATCGTCGCATAAGGTCAGTTAGATAAGCCCTGTGGATTTCCACACACGCCATGGTTCTCGTGAACTTGACCCCTGTCAAATTCATTACCGAAATACCTTCTGTTGGGGGGTTTGAAGGAGGGTGAGTGGCATGCGAACAAAGTAAGCCCCTCACGCCCGCTTCTACTCCCTCCCGGTCGATTAGCCTAATGTACCCCATATGTCCAGTCCAGTTGAAAACTGATGGATGAGGAGTGGACTGATTAGAGGAGGGGGTTCATGTTAATGCTAGGCATTTTATTAGGCACGCTGTGTTGTGGCCACATCCAGTACGCCAACCTTGGCCAGGCCTCTCCGTGCTTTTTCGGCACTGGGTAAGACTGGACAAGGGACTGGAGAGGGCAGAAGGTCCCCTTTTAATTAGAATACGGCCTTAGCTGGGACTCCCCTCTCGACTCCCCTCCTGGCCGGTAGTCAGCAGATGCTACTGACCACTAATCCTATGCGAGGAACTTAATTGTATCTGCTTTAAATAACAGTTCGTCCCTCCGTCCGGGCGAATCAAGCTCTGACTGCCGCAGACGGTAGAGCTGTGATTAAGAACCTATTGCTGTTAATGGGGAAACCACTTCATTCACTGGCCTAATAAAAGCTGGATAAGTATCCGTCGCCTATTGACTCACTGACTTGGCTCTCATCCGATGGAATTCCTTGATGCTACACAAGTGCTTTTTGGGGGGTGTTTGATTGAGGATAAGTACGAAGCTTTGCCTCTTGCCTGGGTGACTGGAAAAGTCTCAAAGGCCATTTTTCTCTTAATCACTCTCTGAGGTTTTGGTTGTATGACAGGAGTGATGATATTCAATGCACATGCTGTATCATGTGAACGTGCACACACATAAAGTACCCAGAGTGTACAAAACATTAGGAACACCTGCTCTTTCCACGACATAGACTGACCAGATGAATCCAGGTGAAAGCTATGATCCCATATTGATGTCACCTGTTAAATCCACTTCAATCAATGTAGATGAAGGGGAGGAGACAGGTAAAAGAAGGATTTTTAAGCATTGAAACAATTGAGATATGGATTGTGTATGTGTGTGATTCAGAGAGTGAATGGGCAAGACAGAATATGTAAGTGTCTTTGAACAGGGTATGGTAGTAGGTGCCAAGCGCACCGGTTTGAGTGTGTCAAGAACTGCAACGCTGCTGGGTTTTTCCACACTCAACAGTTTCCCGTGTGTATCAAGAATGGTCCACCATCCAAAGCACATCCAACCAACTTGACGCAACTATGGGAAGCATTGGAGTCAACATGGGCTAGCATCCCTGTGGAACGCTTTCGACACCTTGTAGAGCCAAATGGAGACTGTTCTGAGTGAGAATTGGATTAAATTGATTTTTTCCTCTCTCACCCATCTAAACACAATAATGAAAAAGTGAAAACATGTTTTAGACATTTTTGCTAATGTATTTCAAATTAAATACAGAAATATCTAATTTACATAAGTATTCACACCCCTGAGTCGATACATGTTAGAATCACCTTTGGCAGCGATTAATGCTGTAGGTCTTTCTGGGTAAGTCCCTAAGAGCTTTGCACACCTGGATTGTATAATATTTGCATATTATTATTTTAAAATTCTTCAAGCTGTGTCAAGTTAGTTGTTTATCATTGCTAGACAGCCATTTTCAAGTCTTGACATAGACTTTCACGGCCGTTTAAGTCTAAACTGTAACTAGGCCACTCAATTCTGTCTTGGTAAGCAGCTCCAGTGGATATTTGGCCTCGTGTTTTAGGTTATTGTCCTGCTGAAAGGTGAATTTGTCTCCCAGTGTTTGTTGGAAAGCAGACTGAACCAGGATTTCCTCTAGGATTTTGCATTTGCTTAGCTCTATTCTGTTCATTTTTTATTTAAAATAAAAATCCCTAGTCCTTACCGATGCCAGGCATACCCATAAACTGATGCAGCCACCACCATGCTTGAAAATATGAGGCGTGTTACTCAAAGCTTTGTATTCAGGACATAAAGTTCATTTCTTTGCCATTTTGTTTTGTTTTTGCAGTTTTACGTAATGCCTTGTTGCAAACAGGATACATGTTTGGGAATATTTGTATTACGTGAATACTTCCTTCTTTTCACTCTGTAATTAAGATTAGTATTGTGGAGTAAGTACAATGTTGTTGATCCATCCTCAGTTTTGTCCTATCACAGCCATTAAACTCTGTAACTGTTGAAAAGTCATCATTGGCCTCATGGTGAAATCCCTGAGCGGTTTCCTTCTTCTCGGGCAACTAAGTTAGGACGGACGCCTGTATCTTTGTAGTGATTGGGTGTATTGATATACCATCCGAAGGGTAATTAATAACTTCACCATACTCAAAGGGATATTCAATGTACGTTTTTTTTTTTACCCATCTACCAATAGGTGCCTTTCTTTGTGAGGCATTGGAAAACCTCCCTGGTCTTTGTGGTTGAATCTGTGTTCGAAATTCACTGCTCGACTGAGGGACCATTCTGATAATTGTATGTGTGGGGTACAGAGATGAGGTAGTCATTCAAAATTCATGCTAAACACTATTATTGCACACAAGAGTCCATGCAACTTATTATGTGACTTGTTGAGCACATTTTTACTCCTGAACTTGTGAACTTTGCCATAACAAAGGGATTTAATACTTATTGACTCGAGACATTTCAGCTTTTCATTTTTATTCATTTGTAAACATTTCTAAAAACATAATTCCACTGACATTATGGGGTATTGTGTTATATTTAATATGTACTGAGCAAAAAATATAAACAAAACATGCAACAATTTCAAAGATTTGACAGAGTTACAGTTCATATAAGGAAATAAGTCAATTGAAGTAAATAAATGAGGCGCTAATCTATGGATTTCACATGACTGGGAACACAGAAATGCATCTGTTGGTCAGCGATACCTTAAAAAAAGGTAGGGGAGTGGAACAGAAAACCAGTCAGTATCTGGTGTGACAACCATTTGCCTCATGTAGCGCGACACATCTCCTTCGCATAGAGTTGATCAGGCTGTTGATTGCGCCTGTGGAATGTTGTCCTACTCGTCTTCAATGGCTGTGCGAACTTGCTGGATATCGGCGGAAACATGAACATGTCTGCTGAGTATGCAGGAACTGGGACATTTTCAGCTTCCAGGAATGGTGTACAGATACTTGTGATATGGGGCAGTGCATTATCATGCTGAAACATGAGGTGATGGCGGAGGATGAATGACACGACAATGGGCCTCAGGATCTCGTCGTGGTATCTCTGTGCATTCAAATTGCCATTGACAAAATGCAATTTCTCTTCGTTGTCAGTAGCTCATGCCTGCCCATACCATAACCCCACCACCACCATGGGGCACTCTGTTCACAATGTTGACATCAGTCAACCACTCGCCCACACGACGCCATACACATGCTCTGCAATTTCTTTAAAATTATGTTGGAGGCAGTTTATCGTAGAGAAATTAATCTTAAATTATCTGGCAACAGCTCTGGAGGACATTCCTCCAGTCAGCATGCCAATTGCACGCGCTCTCAATACATTTGTGATATTGTTTTGTGTGAAAAAATTGCACATTTTAGAGTGGCCTTTCATTGTCCCCCAGCACAAGGTGCACCTGTGTAATGATCATGCTGTTTAATCAGCTTATTGATATGCATGGATTATCTTGGAAAAGGAGAAATGCTCACCAACAGGGATGTAAGCAAATTTATGCACACATTTTGAGAGAAATAAGCTTTTTGTGCATATGAAACATTTCTGGGATATTTTAGTTCAGCTCAGCTTAAATTAAGGGCTGTAAACACTGGAAAATGTTTAAAAATTCAAGCGATGTGAATACTTTCTGAAGGCAATGTATCTGAATGTCTTTTGGCAAAGACGGTTTTATATGAAACACCTGTTTGTTAAGCTGCCCCGCTCTAATATCCAACATGAAGTACAAACAATCAACTCACGCCAAAACATGAAATCATCTTTTTTTTTTTAAATATACATTTCACTAACCCAAAAATATGATACAGTACATGACTTTGTGTAACATACAGAGACAAACATATGCTGAGTAATACCTACTTACTTTGATGTATGATCTGTAGTATACATTTATACAGTTTGGGACTCCCAGTTCAACTGATGTTGTGCAGCTTAGGAAGATTTATGCTTCAGTGACCTGTAACATTTTCATAGGATTACGCTTTGTTTACTTGCTGGATGTGGCAGCATCCTCTATAGGGTAATAAACGCTCGTGCCTGAAGATCTTACAGTCTAGACTCCGATATTGCTTTAATGAGATTCCTACAGATTTACAGTTTGTTAAGCTTGTGGGCACAATATGGGCAGCAAAATAGCTAGCTTTGTGGGACCTATAGTTATCTAACTGCATAGCCTCAGCCTGCAGCAGCCAAGTGATGCTTGTGCTGTTATTTACGTGTCCTCTCTGGCCGCTTGGAGTTGCAATTGTCTGCCCAGAGAACCGTTACACAGCAATCACGTGCTGACTCATACAGTATGACTTTCAGTACGGTGTCCATATTAGGACATATTCACATGTCAATGGAAGTTGTTTCAGAGTCATTTAGATGTATAAATGTACAGTTGAAGTCGGAAGTTTACATACACTTAGGATACACATACACTTACATACACTTAAAGCTAGTTTTTCAACCACTCCACACATTTCTTGTTAACAAACCATAGTTTTGGCAAGTCGGTTAGGACATCTACTTTGTGCATGACACAAGTCATTTTTCCAACAATTGTTTACAGACAGATTATTTCACTTATAATTCACTGTATCACAATTCCAGTGGGTCAGAAGTTTACATGATGTTACATTTACATGATGTCATGGCTTTAGGAGCTTCTGATAGACTAATTGACATAATTTGAGTCATTTGGAGGTGTACCTGTGGATGTATTTCAAGGCCTACCTTCAAACTCAGTGCCTCTTTGCTTGACATCATGGGAAAAATCAAAAGAAATCAGCCAAGACCTCAGAAAAACAATTGGTGACCTCCACAAGTCTGGTTCATCCATAGGAGCAATTTCGAAACGCCTGAAGGTACCACGTTCATCTGTACAAACAATAGTACGCAAGTATAAACACCATGGAAACATGCAGCCGTCATGCCGCTCAGGAAGGATAACCTGAAAGGTCGCTCAGCAAGGAAGAAGCCACTGCACCAAAGCCACCATAAAAAAGCCAGACTACACTTTGCAACTGCACATGGGGACAAAGATCATACTTTTTGGAGAAATGTCCTCTGGTCTGATGAAACAAAAATAGAACTGTTTGACCATAATGACCATCATTTTGTTTGGAGGAAAAAGGTGAGGCTTGCAAGCTGAAGAACACCATCCCAACCGTGAAGCACGGGAGTGGCAGCATCATGTTCTGGGGATGCTTTGCTGCAGGAGGGACTGATGCACTTCACAAAATAGATGGCATCATGAGGATGGAATGTTATGTTGATATATTGAAGCAACATCTCAAGACATCAGTTAAAGCTTGGTCGCAAATGGGTCTTCCAAATGGACAATGGTCCCAAGCATACTTCCAAAGTTGTGGCAAAATGGCTTAAGGACAACAAAGTCAATGTATTGGAGTGGCCATCACAAAGCCCTGACCTCAATCCTATAGAAAATGTGTGGACAGAACTGAAAAAGCGTGTGCGAGCAAGGTGGCCTACAAACCTGACTCAGTAACACCAGCTCTGTCAGGAGGAATGGTCCAAAGTTCACCCAACTTATTGTGCGAAGCTTGTGGAAGGCTACCCAAAATGTTTGACCCAAGTTAAACAATTTATAGGCAATGCTACCAAATACTAATTGAGTGTATGTACACCTCTGACCCACTGGAAATGTGATGAACGAAATAAAAACGGAAATAAATCATTCTCTCTCCTATTATTCTGACACTTGACATTCTTAAAATAAAGTGGTGACCCTAACTGACCTAAGCACCGTCTCTTTTGCACATCCACCGACTCCACAGGACACTTCTACAGTACAGCATTATCCTGATACGACACATTGCTAGGAACACTAAGCAACTACAATTTAACAAAGACCTAATCTGTCCGGCCATCTTATTTTCCAGTTTAATTCCTGTTCTACTTCTGTAGGGTAATTAAAAATGATCCATGGTGTGCGTCCCACTCGAAACCTGCCCTGGGTATCTTTTATAAAGTACGTAGGCCTGGTTAAGTAGGGGTTGAGGCCCTGGCATGCTGCCCAGTTCCATCCTCAGCTCCAGCCCCCTACAGCCTGTCCAGTTTAAAGAGGTGCTGGATGACATGCTGTAACGAGTGGAATGCCTGCAGCCTGCAGCTGGCCTGGCAGAGTCAGAGCAAAGAGAGGGAGAGAAAGCTCTACACACACTGTGGGACTACAGCCTCTCCTCTTCTGAACAGAGAGAGTGAGAGGCAGAGGGAGAGACAGAATCGAGTGAAAGGGGGCAGAGAGAGAGAGAGAGAGAGAGAGAGAGAGAGAGAGAGAGAGAGAGTCAGTGGCCAAAAGCAGCCTTAGTAAACCTGCACCCAGAAGGGCTCTCTCCAGGGTGTGTCCCCAGCCCCCAAGCCCCCATGGACCCCCAGGCCCCGGGCACCAACCACCACGCCACAGCCTGCTGCTCACACCCACTCTGTTTACAGTGCAGGTTTATATAATCCACAGCCAAATACTCCACATTCTTATCTCACCCATTCATATCCTGAACTGGAGACGGGCTGAGTGCATCTGCATTTATATATCACCTCTTCTTTTCTTAGGCCCAGACACATGTTTCCCTTTTAAAGTCACGCCGGGGGAAACAATTTTCTAACTTAACATCAACATTTTGACATCTCCTTGGGAGGTTCTGACAGAACGCTTCTTCAAAAATCGGTCCAGTAGTATCAGGGCGGTTTCTATGAGGCGCCTGCTGCTCGGTAGAGAGGGAAAAAAGAGTTGGAGGAGGAAAGGTTTCCATTTCCCCCCCAAAAAAGCCATAAAAATGTAATGGTATCCAAACAGTGGAGTATCTGGTGTCAAGGACAGGTCAGGTCAGAGGAAGGCTCAGTATCTAGAGCTGATAGAATCTGAAACCTACAATGTGTTGTCTCACAGAACAGCACCTACTCCTAAATACATCAGTGACAGCATTATGTCTTGCAAAAGGCCCTGGACAACATCAAACCCCCTCTCAACACACACACACACACACACACACACACACACACACACACACACACACACACACACACACACACACACACACACACACACACACACACACACACACACACACACACACACACACACACATACACAGAGAACCCAAACCAAAGGCCACGGTCATTGAGTGCTCAGCAAACACACAAACAGTGGCACATGAGAGGGTCAGGGTCTACCAGGGGTCAAGTAGAGTGGGCTGGAGAGGGGCCAGAGATGGACTGATAACCCCCAGAGCTGCTTTGGAGAAGGCTTTACTTCCAGGCCTGATCTCCCTGTCGATATGGCCCGACGCCCAGGTCACTTCTCTCAGGTTACTCGCTGTCCTGTCTGGTTCCCACTCCTATCATCCATCCCTACCCCCACGTCTCACACCCTCCTAGCCATGGACATGGTCCTTGGACATGGACTTGAGAGTTGAGAGATGGACTTGGTCCAGGCACCAAGACAAAAGGTTGACCGTGGGCAATGTGCTGCTGGTGGTGGTGGTGTGCTGGGAGCAGATAGAGGCTTTATCTGATAGAGGGGACCTGTTTTAGCAAGAACAGCCAATCTCGATCACAAGAATAGCTTATTCACAGTTATTTGGGATACAAGGGGATTTGTAGATTAGAAATCCTGATGACGGTAGTCGATCTCAAACACGTGCATTGACTCTGCTGTGAGGCTGGTCAAGGCAGCTATTCCACAGCCTCTGAGAGATCAAAGTGTGCCTGGAGAAGTATGCTGCGCTTTCTTGTTTGCTGTTGCACTACTTTCCCAACAGACCTCTTTTAACAAGGCAATTCACGGAACTTTAGAGGCAAGCACTGGAGCACAAACGCTCACTGTCGGCCTATTGTCCACATGTTCTTGCTCTTCAAAGACAATTCTGCACAATATGCAAAGAACACAAGCATTTCCGTGACATAGACTGACCAGGGGAATCAAGAGTAAAAGCTGTGGAGGATGCAACAAAGGTGAAAACATAAGGGGGTGCAACTCAATATTAGGAAGGTGTCGTTACTGTTTTGTACACTCGGTGTATCCAGTGCATTCGGGAAAGTATTCAGACCGCTTGGCTTTTTCCTCATTTTGTTAGGTTACAGCCTTACTCTAAAATGGATTACATCTATTTTTTTTTCTCATCAATCTACACACAATATTCCATAATGACTTAGCAAAAAAAACATTTTTTATTTTTCCAAATGTATTACAAATAATACAATGAAATATTACATTTACATTTAGTATTCAGACACTTTACTCACTACTTTGTTAGAACACCTTTGGCAGTGATTACAGCTTCGAGTCTTCGTGGGTATGACGCTACAAGCTTGGCACACCTTTATTTGGGGAGTTTCTCCCATTCTTCTCTGCAGATCCTCTCAAGCTCTGTCAGGTTGTATTGGGGAACGTCGCTGCACAGCTATTTTCAGGTCTCTCCAGAGATATTCGACCGGGTTCAAGTCCGTGCTCTGGCTGGGCCACTCAAGGACATTTAGAGACTTGTCCCGAAGCCACTTCTGCGTTGTCTTGGCTGTGTGTTTAGGGTCGTTGTCCTGTTGGAAGGTGAACCTTTGTCCCGGTCTGAAGTCCTGAGCGCTCTGGAGCAGGTTTTCATCAAGGATTTGTCTTTGCTTATTTGAGCTGTTCTTGCCATAATATGGACTTGGTCTTTTGCCAAATAGGGCTATCTTCTGTATACCACCCCTACCTTGTCACAACACAACTGATTGGCTCAAATGCATTAAGACGGAAAGAAATTCCACAAATTAACTTTTAACAAGGCACACCTGTTAATTGAAATGCATTCCAGGTGACTACCTCATGAAGCTGGTTGAGAGAATGCCAAGAGTGTGCAAAGCTGTCATCAAGGCAAAGGGTGGCTATTTGAAGAATCTGAAATATAAAATATATTTTGATTTGTTTAACACTTTTTTGGTTACTACATGATCCCATATGTGTTATTTCATAGTTTTAATGTCTTCACTGTTATTCTACAATGTAGAAAATAGTAAAAATAAAGAAAAACCATTGAATGAGTAGGTGTCCTAAAACTTTTGACCGGTAGTGTATATGTATAATGTATTCGGAAGCTACTCAGACCTCTTACATTTTTCCACATTACATTACATTACAGCCTAATTCTAAAATGGATTAAACTATGTGTGTGTGTGTGTGTGTGTGTGTGTGTGTGTGTGTGTGTGTGTGTGTGTGTGTGTGTGTCCATCAATCTACACACAATACCCCATAATGACAAAGATTTGTTTCTGTAAAAGTCTATTTTTTTAAACAACTGAAATATCACATTTACATAAGTATTCAGACCCTTCCTAATATTGAGTTACACCCTCTTTTGCCCTCAGAACAGCCACAATTGATCGGGGTATGGTCTCTAAAAGGTGTCGAAAGCGTTCCACAGGGATGCTGGCCCATGTTGACTCCAATGCTTCCCACAGTTGTGTCAAGTTGGCTGGATGTCCTTTGAGTTGTGGATCATTCTTGATACAAACGGGAAACTGTTCAACTGAATCACACACTATTCTCTGAATCACACATATACACAATCCATATCTCAATTGTTTCAATGCTTAAAAATCCTTCTTTTACCTGTCTCCTCCCCTTCATCTACACTGATTGAAGTGGATTAAACAGGTGACATCAATAAGGGATCATAGCTTTCACCTGGTCAGTCTATATCATGGAAAGAGCAGGTGTTCTTAATGTTTTGTACACTCAGTTCATATAGTATGTGTACTGCAGACAACACTTTGCATTGACTAAATACAAAGTCTAAATATAAAGTCTTAAACGGAGACCTTTGGCCTTTGAATGTTGACCTCTTGTGAATCATTTGCTGATGGTATCATACTTCTCATTCCTAAAGTAACCCACTCCCTCATCTGATACCAGACAACATTGTCCAAAACTGTTGATGTGGAACCAAAACTTGTCATTGGCATCTTGAGAACGGAGGGGGGGGGCAGCCTGAGCCTGAGCCTGTTTATTCGACCCACACTGGCTGCCCGGGCCAGACTTTTATGACATGTCAGAGTTGTGCTATAAACACGGGGGTGCCTCTTGTCATCAAGGGCATCCGTCTGAGAAAGAGCTCGCCCGCCGCCTGCCATGAACTTCAAAGAGGTTCCAGAGGAGAGCCAGAGGAGGGCCAGAGGAGGGCCAGAGGAGGGCCGTGTGAGTCTGATTCATCACCGCTAACGTGCCGTGTGGGAAGAGAAGAAGAGGAAAAAACAAAAGGGACCCTGCTAACCTTTCCCTCCACCCCTCTGTCCCCAGTCCCCTCCACCTCCATCACCTCCACCTCCACCCCTAGAGATTGAGAGGCCAGACGGCAGATTCCTCAGAGCAAATAGAGAAGAAGCTCTCTCTCTCTCATCTCTCTCTCTCGTCTCTCTCTCGTCTCAGCTCAAAGTCCATTGCTGGCATTTGTTTTCTCTTTGTAACCCCTTTGTCTGTCTGCACCAGAAATTCGCCGGTTATTATCCCAAAACAAGAGACAGAAAGCAGGAATGTCAGAGCCTCGCGGCTCGCGGTGACGGTATGCATCCTTTGTCAACATCAAATACCACCGTCGCTTCATTTCCTTCGAAAATGAATTCTTACTGCAGAATTCATTCCAGACGTGTGGTCGTGCAGAGCTCCAGACAGACAGAGTAACCTTGCGGGTCTACTTTAATGCGCACTGCAGCAAAGAGCAACAGTGGATTTGCAACATCAAAGTTGAATGAAAGTTGGGGGAGATGAAGATCATGTTGAAAGGAAATACCTGGATCTAGTGAGTCTGTGGAGAATCCCGGGAAGGACAAATATGTCCGCACAGAAAGAGACTTATTTTCCTGTCTGTGTTGTTGCTTTTACTGACGTCCCGGTGGAGGTTTAAGATGTTGGTCTGCAGTCCACTTTATTCGATGACATTTCAGAGATGCTCCGGCAGTCTGGAATGCAGTACGAGGCCATCACATGAACTTCAGCCTGTACCACACCTAATTCCACTGTCTGTGTTCCAAATGACACGCTATTCTCTATGTAGTGCACTATATAGGTACTACGGTGCCATTTGGACCGCAAACACTTAATAAGACAAACACTGGCTGGCTAGGGCGGCTCAGACTCCAATGGGAACCTTTTTCTGGTACATGCAAAAGTGAGTGTGTTTCATCATCGTCAATATCATCTTCATCATCCCCATCAACTGTGACATCATCACTATCCTCATCATCCTAATCATCATCCTCATTAGTGCCATCATCATCCTCCAATCTTTTCAATCAGCGATGCGTTCTCTTTCTCTGTGGTGTCAGGCTCAAACTGCAGGGTGTGAAAAGTGAGGCGTGCAAATCAGAGCCGACCAGAGGTTAGACAGAGGTGACGGAGAAGACCGGTGATTAGTGCTGCAGTTTTATCTTCCCTCTGGTCCCTCTGGTCTCTGAGGCCTCCTCCATGGTGCTGAGCCTGGCTGTGGGGGGAGGAGCCATGTTACGGGACGTCCCTCCGCTCTCACCTTTCCCGTCTCTTCTCACGTTCCTCCTCCAGCCTGTTCACAGAGCTAACAAAGAGCACCACTGCCATTGATCTCCCAAGGCCACGAACGATGCCAAGTAAACAAAGGCTGATTGAAATATCAGCATCTGAGAGGACAGCAGGCATCCATTGTCCAGCCTGTGTGTGTGTGTGTGTGTGTGTGTGTGTGTGTGTGTGTGTGTGTGTGTGTGTGTGTGTGTGTGTGTGTGTGTGTGTGTGTGTGTGTGTGTGTGTGTGAGTGGTGAGTGAGTGAGTGGTGAGTGAGTGAGTGAGTGAGTGAGTGAGTGGTGAGTGGTGAGTGAGTGAGTGGTGAGTGAGTGGTGAGTGGTGGTGGTGGTGAGTGAGTGATACAGAGAGAGTGAGCGAGAGGGAGGTAGAGCATGAGAGAGGGAGGCAGTGAGAGAGAGAACAGCCAAGAATGAGAAATGGAGAAAGAAGGTATGGAGAAAGAGAGAGAGAAAGAGAGGAAGGGAGAAAGAAAGAGAGTGCCCTGGGCGCCTCAGTGATAATAGGTTGTGACAGCCAGGCCACGCTGCCATTCCATTGTGACAGACAGAGATGAGCAGCACAGTGGGATGGGAGTGTGTGTGTAGGGGAGTGGGTGCATGTGTGTGGTGGAGTGTGTGTGTGTGTGTGGCAGAGAGTGAGGTCAGGGCTCCGCTGGCTCTCAATCCACTGTGCTGATGATACTATGGGGGAGTGGGGGTACAGAGGGTGGGGCATGGGAGGCGCCTGTCAACCCCCCCTTCCTACCCTCAGGGCTATGCTTCCCCTCACGTACACCAAAACACAGGGGGGTTATTAGCCTGTGGGGTGGGAGTCACTCATCACCCCAACCACAGTACACTGGTTCACACCAAGACTGATTTGGTCAAATAAAATGTAACATGAATGAATGTACTGTTACGTGTTATCAAGTGGCTCTCTGTTCTTACTATCAGGTGATTATCTCAGGTGTTCCTAATATATCTCCTTATCTTCTTCCACAAGTATTTACCAGTGATAATTAAAAACATGTTATCTCGCTCTCTCTCCCTCCCCTCTCACTCTCTGTGTCTCCCTCCTCTCCCTCTCTCTCTCTCTCCCTCCCCTCTCACTCTCTGTGTCTCCCTCCTCTCCCTCTCTCCCCCCCCTCTCAATTTTCAATTCAATTCA
This sequence comes from Oncorhynchus keta, assembly GCF_023373465.1. Classification (NCBI taxonomy): domain Eukaryota; kingdom Metazoa; phylum Chordata; class Actinopteri; order Salmoniformes; family Salmonidae; genus Oncorhynchus; species Oncorhynchus keta. Next base: position 54,383,986 of record NC_068450.1, read on the forward strand.
ATTCAATTCAAGGGCTTTATTGGCATGGGAAACATGTGTTAACATTGCCAAAGCAAGTGAGGTAGACAACATACAAAGTGAATATATAAAGTGAAAAACAACAAAAATTAACAGTAAACATTACACATACAGAAGTTTCAAAACAGTAAAGACATTACAAATGTCATATTATATATATATATATACAATGTACAAATAGTTAAAGGACACAAGATAAAATAAATAAGCATAAATATGGGTTGTATTTACAATGGTGTTTGTTCTTCACTGGTTGCCCTTTTCTCGTGGCAACAGGTCACAAATCTTGCTCTTCCTCTCACTCTCTGTGTCTCCCTCCTCTCCCTCTCACCCTCTCTCCCCCTCTCACTCTCTGTGTCTCCCTCCTCTCCCTCTCACCCTCTCTCTCTCCCTCCCCTCTCTCTCCCTCCCCTCTCACTCTCTGTGTCTCCCTCCTCTCCCTCCCCTCTCACTCTCTGTGTCTCCCTCCTCTCCCTCTCATCCTCTCTCTCTCCCTCCCCTCTCACTCTCTGTGTCTCCCTCCTCTCCCTCTCTCCCTCCCCTCTCACTCTCTGTGTCTCCCCCTCTCCCTCTCACCCTCTCTCTCTCTCCCTCCCCTCTCACTCTCTGTGTCTCCCTCCTCTCCCTCTCACCCTCTCGCTCTCCCTCCCCTCTCACTCTCTGTGTCTCCCTCCTCTCCCTCTCTCTCTCTCCCTCCCCTCTCACTCTCTGTGTCTCCCTCCTCTCCCTCCCCTCTCACTCTCTGTGTCTCCCTCCTCTCCCTCTCACCCTCCCCTCTCACTCTCTGTGTCTCCCTCCTCTCCCTCTCACCCTCTCTCTCTCCCTCCCCTCTCACTCTCTGTGTCTCCCCCCTCTCCCTCTCACCCTCTCTCTCTCCCTCCCCTCTCCCTCTCTGTGTCTCCCCCCTCTCCCTCTCACCCTCTCTCTCTCCCTCCCCTCTCACTCTCTGTGTCTCCCTCCTCTCCCTCTCACCCTCTCTCTCTCCCTCCCCTCTCACTCTCTGTGTCTCCCTCCTCTCCCTCTCTCCCTCCCCTCTCACTCTCTGTGTCTCCCTCCTCTCCCTCTCTCTCCCTCCCCTCTCACTCTCTGTGTCTCCCCCTCTCCCTATCACCCTCTCTCTCTCCCTCCCCTCTCACTCTCTGTGTCTCCCTCCTCTCCCTCTCTCCCTCCCCTCTCACTCTCTGTGTCTCCCTCCTCTCCCTCTCTCTCTCCCTCCCCTCTCACTCTCTGTGTCTCCCTCCTCTCCCTCTCACCCTCTCTCTCTCCCTCCCCTCTCACTCTCTGTGTCTCCCTCCTCTCCCTCTCACCCTCTCTCTCTCCCTCCCCTCTCACTCTCTGTGTCTCCCTCCTCTCCCTCTCACCCTCTCTCTCTCCCTCCCCTCTCACTCTCTGTGTCTCCCTCCTCTCCCTCTCACCCTCTCTCACTCTGACAAACTGTGAGATGACACAGATGGGAAACACCCTTTCATTTTCAAATACTTCCTTGGTAAGGGACGTGGTTGGTTCATGCATGTCCTCTGCTGCCAATCCCAGCCTCCCTCCCTTGTATTTGGCCTGGAAGGAAGGCTGTCCTCCTCTTCTCCTCCTCTCCTTTCCTCCTCTCGCCTCTTCATCCGGCACAATGCGGGAGGTCAGGGAAGGGAGGGAGTAATTTAGTCTCAGAGTGTTGGGAAATAAATCAGCCGTCTTTAGACAAGGCTAGTTGGGGGCCCTGACCACCAAGGCCAGGGGAGGGGACCCATACGAGAGTTAAAGGTCAAAGGTTAGACACTCTCGTGTTGGAAAACCCTTCACAAAGAGGCCCAGAGAGCAGGGTGTAATGAGGAGGGTGGGGAGGGAACTCGGCTGTAATTAATACACCTGTCACAAGTAAATATGGGGGCTCTGGGGTCACGGAGCAATTTGTTTAGTCATAGGGGTCTCGAAAACATCACTCCAGAGGTGTACAATGATCCTATTTATGTCAGAGGGGTTCCCCTTGGTACACAGGTACCTTGGGAAACTGTTGAGACACAGGACATTGTGCATTCATGCCCATTAATAACAAGGGGAAACTGTAGGGTTTCTTTCATGGACTGAAAGAGAAAATGCCATTCTCCGAACAATAATGTTATTGGATTTCAACCAGGGTGACCTCAAGAGATGAACTATCAAGTCTCTCAATAGTTACACATGTTTTTTCCCCCTCTCTCACACAAATAGACACGTACACACTGAAAAGTTAGATCAATCAATTATGAAAAAGTTGTCATGAAGGATATTGTTTCCAGGATAAAGCAATGCCCTTTGCACAAGAGTGCTTTAGGGGAGAGTGGGGTAAGTCGAGCCAAAGGGTTAATTGAGCCACCCCTTGTTTCTAGGAAACCATACACAAAATGAATCATGTGACCGAATACAAAGTCAAATGAATTTATTGGGTTTTTATTGGGTTTCATGATGCTTCCCACTGGGCACACACTGGTCGAATCAACGTTGTTTCCACGTTATTTCAATGAAATTACATTGAACCAACGTGGAATAGATGTTGAATTGACGTCTTATCTAAACCAAATGAGATAGTTAGAAGATGATTTTATACATCAGTTGGGGTCTATAGAAGCCACGATATGAGGTCTTAAACCTCCAGTGGCATGAAAGTGTATCCTTGTAGCTGTGTGGGCTAATATTGTCAAAATGTTTGCCTTGGGGTAAGTTGAGCCAATAGCAATGAGGTAAGTTGAGCCACTGGCCACCATAACCCATACCAATGATGATTGCGTTTTGTCCGTTTTATGCTTAATTAATATGCATGTTATTTTAGCAATGTGTCATGCATAGGAACTCAAGACAGTGTATTCGTATTGTCACAGAGCAGACATCGTCGTGTCCTGTGTATACAAATGTAAACCCCTCCCCCTAATGTAAACCCCTCCCCTTAATGTAAACCCCTCCCCTTAATGTAAACCCCTCCCCCTTGAGGTTCTTGAAAGAGTAGCCAAGGAAGCCAGAGAAGGGAAGAAGCACATAAGAGCAGCAGCAAGGGGTGAGAAAATAGACTGAAGGGCACTGAAAAGGTACATTGCTAAAAAATAAAGAAGAAGAAAACTAACGATGTACCGTTGTGAAAGAGAGTCTATGATAGAGACGCAGAGGCACAGAGACCTGCTTCGTGGGCTTAGTAGCCTCACATGTAGAGAACGTGTCTATGATAGAGACGCAGAGGCACAGAGACCTGCTTCGTGGGCTTAGTGGCCTCACATGTAGAGAACGTGTCTATGATAGAGATGCAGAGGCACAGAGACCTGCTTCGTGGGCTTAGTAGCCTCACATGTAGAGAACGTGTCTATGATAGAGACGCAGAGGTACAGAGACCTGCTTCGTGGGCTTAGTAGCCTCACATGTAGAGAACGTGTCTATGATAGAGACGCAGAGGCACAGAGACCTGCTTCATGGGCTTAGTGGCCTCACATGTAGAGAACGTGTCTATGATAGAGACGCAGAGGCACAGAGACCTGCTTCGTGGGCTTAGTAGCCTCACATGTAGAGAACGTGTCTATGATAGAGACGCAGAGGCACAGAGACCTGCTTCGTGGGCTTAGTGGCCTCACATGTAGAGAACGTGTCTATGATAGAGATGCAGAGGCACAGAGACCTGCTTCGTGGGCTTAGTAGCCTCACATGTAGAGAACGTGTCTATGATAGAGACGCAGAGGCACAGAGACCTGCTTCGTGGGCTTAGTGGCCTCACATGTAGAGAACGTGTCTATGATAGAGACGCAGAGGCACAGAGACCTGCTTCGTGGGCTTAGTAGCCTCACATGTAGAGAACGTGTCTATGATAGAGACGCAGAGGCACAGAGACCTGCTTCGTGGGCTTAGTAGCCTCACATGTAGAGAACGTGTCTATGATAGAGACGCAGAGGCACAGAGACCTGCTTCGTGGGCTTAGTAGCCTCACATGTAGAGAACGTGTCTATGATAGAGACGCAGAGGCACAGAGACCTGCTTCGTGGGCTTAGTGGCCTCACATGTAGAGAACGTGTCTATGATAGAGACGCAGAGGCACAGAGACCTGCTTCGTGGGCTTAGTAGCCTCACATGTAGAGAACGTGTCTATGAATTGGCACATCGAAACAACATCGCTGTCGCAGACTTAAAGGCTTCAAAATCCTTCTTTAACCTCTCCTCTCCTTCATCTACACTGGTAGAAGTGGATTTCACAAGTGACATCAATAGGGGATCGTGGCTTTCATCAAGATTCACCTGGTCAGTCTGTCAAGGAAAGAGCAAGGGTTCTTAATGTTTTGTATTCTCAGTATATGTCTGAATGTCTATATATTAAAGGCATACATTTAAGATATACAATATACCCCCCCCATTCCATCAATTCAACTTTGACCTACCAGCACCTTCCCCCTACTGACACAGGACACCATCGCCCACTTACTGGGGTAAGTCAATGAAAGAGGCAGCTTTTTTTGGACCACATTTTTTTCAAAACTGTTATGCTTCCGGGTTATTATTTCCGGGGATAAACAACATCCTGAAATATATGTAGATATCTTTTTTAGAAAGAATAATGTATCTCCCTTGACGTAGTGATGCTGAATGTAAAACATGGCTCGACAGTGCACATACAGTGCATTCGGAAAGTATTCAGAGCCCTTGACTTTTATCACATTTTGTTACGTTACAGCCTTATTCTAAAATGGACTAAATGTTCTTTTCATCATCATCAATCTACACACAATACCCCATAATGACAAAGCAAAAACTTTTTTTTATTTTTTATGTTTGCTCATTTATCAAATAAAAAAATTGAAATTTCACATTTACATAAGTATTCAGACCCTTTACTCAGTACTTTGTTGAAGCACCTTGTGGCAGCGATGACAGCATTGAGTCTTCTTGGGTATGACGCTACAAGCTTGGCACGCCTGTATTTGGGTTGTTTCTCCTATTCTTCTCTGCAGACCCTCTCAAGCTCTGTCAGGTTGGATGGGTAGTGTCGCTGCACAGCTATATTCAGATCTCTCCAGAGATGTTCGGTCGGGTTCAAGTCCGGGCTCTTGCTGAGCCACTCAAGGACATTCAGAGACTTGTCCTGAAGCCACTCCTGCGTTGTCTTGGCTGTGTGCTTAGCTTCATGGTCCTGTTGGAAGGTGAACCTTCGCATAAGTCTGAGGTCCAGAACGCTCTGGAGCAGGTTTTCATCAAGGATCTCTCCGTTCATCTTTCCCTTGATCCTGATTAGTCTCCCAGGCCCTGCTGCTGAAAAACATCCCCACAGCATGATGCTGCCACCACCTTCCTTCATAAGGATGGACCCAGGTTTCCTCCAGACGTGACGCTTGGCATCAAGGTCAAATAGTTCAATCTTGGTTTCATCAGATCAGAGAATCTTGTTTCTCATGGTCTGAGAGTCCAAGAGGGCTGTCGTGTGCCTTGTATTGAGGAACGGCTTCCGTCTGGCCACTCTACCATAAAGGCCTGATTAGTGGAGTGCTGCAGAGATGGTTGTCCATCTGGAAGGTTCTCCCATCTCCACAGAGGAACTATGGAGCTCTATCAGAGTGCCCATTGGGTTCTTGATCTCCCCTTCTCCCCTGATTGCTCAGTTTGTCTAGGCAGCCAGCTCTAGGAAGAGTTGACCTCATGGCTTTGCTCTGACATGCACTGTCAGCTGTGGGACAGGTGTGTGCTTTTCCAAATCATATGCAATCAATTGAATTTACCGCAGGTGGACTCCAATCAAGTTGTTGAAACATCTTAAGGATGATCAATGATCAACAGGATGCACCTGAGCTCAATTTTAAGTCTCAAAGCAAAGGGTCTGAATACTAATGTAAAATAAGGTATTTCTGTTTTGTATTTTTTTCGCTTTGTCATTATGGGGTAATGTGTGCAGATTGATAAGGATCATTTAAAAAACAATCAATTTTAGAATAAGTCTGTAACGTGACAAAATTTGGAAATAGTCAAGGGGTCTGAATACTTTTCGAATGCACTCTACGCACTAATTTATTAGAATTCTATTTTGACAAGATTTCCTAATGCTCCTGTAAATGGATATGAAAAACATCTCATGTTGTGTATCATAAATAATCTGTTTCTATCATAACACAGAAGACATCATGTTCAATGTCTTCTGGTTGCCAAGTGTCCTATGGCTCGTTACTGCTCTCTAGTGTCAATAAAGTTGGCTCCAAACTGCTTTTTCTACACAGAGTATTTTTAAATGTATTTAACCAGGCAAGTCAATTAAGAACAAATTCTTATTTGCAATGACAGCCAAACGATGCTGGGCCAATTGCGCGTCGCCCTATGGGAATCCCAATCACGGCCGGTTGTGATACAGCCTGGAATCAAACCAGGGTCTGTAGTGACACCTCCAGCACTGAGATGCAGTGCCTTAGACCGCTGCGCCACTTAGGAGCGAGCAGACACTCAGGAGCAGAATAGAAAACATTAAGAACAGAGTCCATGACAACTGACCAGGTGAATCCAAGTAAAAGCTATGACCCCTTGTTGATGACACTTGTTAAATCCACTTAAATCAGTGTAGATGAAGGGGAGGAAACAGGTTAAAGTAGGATTTTTAAGCCTTGAGACAATTGAGACATGCATCGTGTATGTGTGCCATTCAGAGGGTGAATAGGCAAGACAGAAAATATAAGTGCCTTTGAATGGGGGGTGTCATAGTAGGTGCCAGGTGCTGCTGAGTTTGTCACGCTCAACAATTTCCTGTGTGTCAAGAACTATCCACCACCCAAAGGGCATCCAGCCAACTTGACACAACTGTGGGAAGCATTGAAGTCAACATGGGCCAGCATCCCTGTGGAACACTTTACGACACCTTGTAGAGTCCACGCCCCGACGAATTGAGGCTGTTCTGAGGGCAAAAGGTGTTCCTAATGTTTGGTGTTTATGACCAATTATAGCCACATACTAAATTGTTTTGATGTATAGTAAGCCTCTCTATACTTCAATCCAGTAATCAACAAAAGGTTTCTATTTGGGGAGGCAGGGTAGCCTAGTGGTTAGAGCGTTAGACCAGTAACCAGAAGGTGGCAAATCCCCAAACTGACAAGGCACAAATCTGTCCATCTGCCCCTGAACAGGCAGTTAACCCACTGTTCCTAGACCATCATTGAAAATTAGAATTTGTTCTTAACTGACTTGCCTAGTAAAATAAAGAAATAAATTGTAAGTCCTTGCAGTCAAAGTTTTGGGTTTACCTTGTGATAGCATCATTGGTGGTCGTGCTATGATGGCTAGCAGTTGGATAGGCCTCAGAACTCAGACCATCGCTAAAGCCAACTCAGATCTCCATAACTTCTCCTTAATAGAGTCAACAACGCATAACTATTAGACTATCCCTAAGGGTTGACAGAGAGAGGCACTGTCTGAAAAGCTTAAATTAAAGACTTTTTCAATGTATAGTTTGTAGTATTGTTATGCCTACATGATGAAACAGTTTGCTTTATATACGCACCAGTGTGATGAGCATTATTTTGTTAGTTTGATTATTTACTTTAAATCGCTCAGTGTAAAATACTTGTACTACATTAAACTTATTGAGTTATGTCTCCCCCTGCAGCTCAAAATAATGCAATTACCAGTGATGCCCAGTGTGAAGAGACAGGTGCAATTTGGTGCATTCCTGCATGTGGGCATTCCTGTATCTGCAGGAACCCCTCTTTATACTAGCATTTTTAAGCTGGACTCCGGTACACAGACGGGAGGCGGGGGCACTCCAGTAGATGGCGGTAATGCACCATAACGTTGGATGCCAATCGCCGATAAACCCCACAGAAGAAGAAGAGGCACTGGCAGGCCGTGCTTTCCCGCAGTTCTGTTAACAACGGCGAGGGCAGATGTTTGGCAGACGGAAGCAAAGCACAGTGTCCTTTGCTTCCACCTGCCGAACACCTGGCTTCGGCGTCGTTCAGAGAACTGTGTTTGATAGCTAGGACTCCGGTAAACAGCAGGAGGGAGGCAGGGGTGACACCGGTAGCTAGCTAGCTAGCGAGGACACGGGTAGGCAGTGTCCTTCGCCACCCCAAAACTCTTGATAATACTTTGATTTTCCTTTATGACCCACATTTTAATTGCATTGACAATCAGGGGAAATCCAGAAAATCAAAATGCCACACAAAAGCGTGATGATGTCGTGCTCGGGGGGCGTTCATGCAGGAACCAATGGGATGCAAGAACGCCCCGAATTGCGGGCCGTAAAAAAAAAACATTACAAGTTTGGATACGTTGCGGTGAAACTGCCACAGTTGTTTGTGATATTACAACAATTGAAACGACTTCAAACAACAATCACGGTCTTACTCCCTCGGACATCACTGCACATGCCACAGAACAGCAGAGTGTGTACTACTCCTATTCAAAAAAAATAACAAATGTGCCTTGGGTGACCGTTTCACCTTTCACAGATCCCAGCTTTAATTATGCAGTTCTACAAAACCCTACACTATTACATTACACTCAGAGCACCACCAAGAAGTGCCCTACCCAATACCCTGAAGTAAGAAAATGAGGTAGCCTAGTGGAGTCTGCAGCCAAGCTCTAAGGGCTCACAGTGGAGTCTGACTGGATTTAGGGAGACTCATACTCACAGCAGTGTGTCTGTAGAGTGATGTCACAGGGTCAGCTCTGCCGCCGAAAGGATTCCTGATGCTGTGAGCCTCTGAGGACGTGCAACTCTCCTCTCAACAATGAGCAGCCGGAAGACCTCCCACTGCTGCGTGGAAGCCGTATCCCCACGTCAGCCCCGCACAATGACCAGCGACCTGTCTTCCTCTACAGGCTTTAATCCCCTTTCTCTCCCCCGGGTCGTTCCCTTGCCGTGGACTCGCCTTGCACCATTCAGGGCCTGGCCCTTTCCACCGCCACAGCCCGCGATGCAGCTAGTTTGGCGCTAATAACAATGGCGCTAATAACGCCGGCGAGTTTCCCATCCCTAAAACAAGGCTCTGTCAAATGGCCCGCGGTTCAAGTTCTGTGTCCTGTGTCTGCTCAACAGAAGAGCTGCTTGTTGATATCAAAGAAAAAGAGAGAGGGCTTTTCTGAATGAATGCAGGGGGAATGGCAATTGAATAAATGAAGAGAAAATGAAACAATGAGGTGCTTATTGCTTTCCTGAATGTGACAAATAAACACTTATTGAATTAGCAGCACACAGGCCTAAGCCTGGGACAGAATAGAGAGGAGGGAGTTCACTGGAAGCTCTGGGCAGGCAGGCCTTTTACTGAGTGTTTATGGGGGCAGGACCAGGACTGGAACGTCTTAGTCCACTGAGATGTGACTGGACCAAAACAAAAGGACTCATCTGGATCACTTAAGTGTGACCTTCCCTTTTCCCTGGTCCAGTGTGGTGTCTCAGACTCTCAGTCAGGATAACAACAGTGATATGGATTGTCTGGTGGTCGCTGGTTCTCACACTGAAACACGTGTATGCAACGGGATGAGACAAGTGGTCCTTCTGTAGCTCAGTTGGTAGAGCATGGCACTTGTAACGCCAGGGTAGTGGGTTCGATCCCCGGGACCACCCATACGTAGAATGTATGCACACATGACTGTAAGTCGCTTTGGATAAAAGCGTCTGCTAAATGGCATATATTATATTATAAGTGGTCCAGTGTGTTGTGAATGAATAAACAGCCTTTAGGGTGTCAAAGAGAAACGGACTCTCTGTAGTGCCAGGAACAAAAGAACAAAAGAGCACATAAGAGTGGCTGAGTGCATCAAGAGGTGAACATGATGCCACCATCAATCTATGCATGTGATCATGGTTCCTTTCTAGGTGTCTTCTTAGGTTCCTGCCTTTCTCGGGAGTTTTTCCGAGCCACTATACTTCTACATCTGCATTGCTTGCTGTTTGGGGTTTTAGGCTGGGTTTCTGAATAGCACTTTGTGACATCTGCTGATGTAAAAAAAAAAAAGAAGAAGAAAAGTGCTTTATAAATACATTTGATAGATTGATCATTATAAAACTACTGGCTGAGAATGTTATCATGGATATATATATACAGTGGGGCAAAAAGGTATTTAGTCAGCCACCAATTGTGCAACTTCTCCCACTTAAAAAGATTTTCCACCATAATTTGCAAATAAATTCATAAAAAATCCTACAATGTGATTTTCTGGATTTTTCTTTCGCATTACAGGCCACTCTCATCTTTTTAAGTGGGAGAACTTGCACAATTGGTGGCTGACTATACTTTTTTGCCCCACTGTATTTTACTAGGCAAGTCAGTTAAGAACAAATTCTTCTTTTCAATGACGGCCTAGGAACAGTGGGTTAACTGCCTGTTCAGAGGCAGAACGACAGATCTGTACCTTGTCAGCGCAGGGATTTGAACTTGATTTGAACCTTTTTGTTACTAGTCCAACACTCTAACCACTAGGCTACCCTGCCACCCCATATGACAGCCACAATACTCTAAGACAGTCCACACTTCAAACTATGGTGTTCAAATATGTTTAAACAAACAGAAATGCCACTGAAAATGCCTGGTGGTTACCGACACAGTACATACACAAGAACTAAAACGTTGTCCTACTTGGTGCTGGTCGAAGATACAGTACGAATGACAAAGTGCCATCTCACAAGTACAACATCATAGAATAAAACCGTTCATACAGTAGTCCCCATCTTGTCCCTGCAGACTGCAGCCTCAACCTGGTCTAGCAAGCTGAAAGAGAAGACAAAAGGAGAGGAGACAGAGTGTGTGTGTGACAGAGCCCAGGCCAGCCAGGCTGAGTCAGTCAGTCGGTGTGTCAGCACCCATTGTCTCTGGTCTCACTGGGCTGGGCCTGCCGTCCCTTGTCCTCGTCCCTCAGAGTGGCAGCTCTGCCCGTCCTGGCGTGGCGCCAGCCGGCACACTCAAGGGGGAAAACAGAGAGTGCTCTCTGTGATCTGTGGGAACTGTATTGCTGGCAGGAAGCTGAATAGATGATGGAAGCGGAGGGCATACTCTTTTCACACCCCTGAGGACACCAATGCGTCATTTGTGTCTTTGTTGCTGAACGCCCTGATCCGGAGGTTTTGTAAGAATAAATCTGAATCCGAGGTTGAGATTTCTGTGCATAATGTGTATTAGTAGTCTGAGCGTCGTGATCTAATACAAAATACATCATGAACGTGTGCTAATTGCATTCTACTTTACAAAAGAGGACAGAACAGAGAAAAAATATACTGGACAGTGAAGGATGCATTCATTCCTTGTGTCTTTGAACCACCTTGAAGAGAATGTACCCATTCAGCAGATTTCACTATTCTGTATCTGGTTTTCACAGTGATGTAACATCATCCCACCCTGGTGAAATGATACCACACAATCAAATGGTACTGTGCTGTGGGTCTGCTGCATGGTGGATCAATCTCAATCCTGTGCCAGCGTTAAGGTCAAAAGTGTGGCTCACTCATAACAAACATGGCTGAGTCAATTACCAATTACCATGGAAAATGTACAGGTCACCTGGGGTCAAGTAAGACTGGGTGTTATTCATGCAGCCTGGCCAGGCAGCATATCTGATACAAAACACACTCGGCCAGGGCGTGCGTGTATGTGTGTGTCTGTCAGGGGCACAAAGAAATCTCTGCGGATATTAAAGGTCAGAGGTCGTCCAGCATGTGATCAGGATCTAAGGTTACTGAAGACTAAACTCTACCATCCATCAGGTAAATTAGCCAAGATTCATTACAGATTTACATCTTTGATCACCGATCCACCATTATTTCATTTAATGGAAATGTTTCTATGTGAATTGGAACATTTAGTAAACGTGTTTAAAGAACTGAAGTTATCTTCTGAATTAGCCTTAGCTATCGAAGACCCAGTTTAAAATGTCCAATGACGTCATTCCAATTGCAGCAACCGTACATTAACTTCACTGTACTGTACACCTATTGCCATTAGTGTCCTTTCTCTGTGCACTGTGAGTGATTGTAATACCACTAGATGGAGACTTACTAAAGGATTTCAGAGCCTATTCAGTTCATAGAACTTATAATAGTCTGTCTGGATTCCTGCTGCATTACTAAGATAGTTCATCTAACCCTTTCACCCTCTCACCATGGCTTCCAAAAATGATCACTCTAGGCTACCATAATGGACAGTGCCTTCGGAAAGTATTCAGACCCCTTGACTTGTTCCACATTTTGTTAGGTTACAGCCTTACTCTAAAATGGATTCAATCGTTTTTTCCTCTCATCAATCTACACACAATACCCCATAATGACAAAAGCAAAAACAGGATTTTAAAGATTTTTGCTAATATATTGAAAATAAAAAACAGAAACCTTTACTCAGTGCTTTTTAGAAGCACCTTTGGCAGCAATTACAGCCTGGAGTCTTGTTGGGTATGAAACTACAAGCTTGGCACACCTGCATTTGGGGAGTTTCTCCCATTCTTCTCTGCCAATCCTCTCAAGCTCTGTCAGGTTGGATTTGGAGTGTTGCTGCACAGCTATTTTCAGGTCTCTCCAGTGATGTTTGATCGGGTTCAAATCTGGGCTCTGGCTGGGCCACTCAAGGACATTCAGAGACTTGTCCTGAAACCACTCCTGGATTGTCTTGGCTGTGTGCTTAAGGTTGTTGTCCTGTTGGAAGGTGATCCTTCTCCCCAGTCTGAGGTCCAGAGTGCTCTGGAGCAGGTTTTCATCAAGGATCTCTCTGTACTTTTCATCTTTGCCTCGATCCTGACTATTCTCCCAGTCTCTGCCACTGGAAAACACCCCCACAGCATGATGATGCCACCACCATACTTCACAGCAGAGATTATGCCAGGTTTCCTCCAGACTGGACACTTGGCATTCAGGCCAAAGTGTTGAATCTTGGTTTCATCAGACCAGAGAATCTTATTTCTCATGGTCTGAGAGTTCTGTAGGTGCCCTTTAGCAAACTCCAAGCGGGCTGTCATGTGCCTTTTACTGAGGAGTGGCTTCCGTCTGGCCACTCTACCATAAAGGCCTGATTGGTGGAGTGCTGCAGAGATGGTTGTCCTTCTGGAAGGTTCTTCCACAGAGGAACTCCAGAGCTCTGTCAGTGACCATCGGGTTCTTGGTAACCTCCCGATTGCTCAATTTGGCCAGACAACCAGCTCTAGGAAGAGTCTTGGTGGTTCCAAACTTCTTCCATTTAAGAATGATGGAGGCCACTGTGTTCTTAGGGACCTTCAATGCTGCAGAAATGTTTTAGAACTCTTTCCCAGATCTGTGCCTCGACACAATCCTGTCACGGAGCTCCACGGACAATTAATTCGACCTCATGGCTTTCCTTTTGCTTTGACATGCACCGTCTTCATCCACTGTCAACTGTAGGACAGGTGTGTGCCTTTCCAAATCATGTCCAATCAATTGAATGTATCACAGATGGACTCCAATCAAGTTGCAGAAACATCTCAAGGATGCGCAATGGAAGCATGACGCACCGGATTGGAGTCCAATTTCGAGTCTCATAGAAAAGGGTCTGAATTCCTTATGTAAATAAGGTATTTATGTTTTTTTATACATTTGCAAAATTTCTTAAAACCTGTTTTTGCTTTGTCGTTATGGGGTATTGTGTGTAGATTGCTGAGGATTTGTTTTTATTTAATCCATTTTAAAATAAGGTTGTAACATAAAATGTGGGAAAAGTCAAGGGGTCTGAATATTTTCCAAATGCACTGTATACTAATATATTCCATTTAGCAGACACTTTTATCCAAAGCGACTAACTATAATGGGCGTATACATTTGAATTGCACCAACTACTGGCATTGCAAGCGCCATGCTCTTCCAACTGAGCAACAGAGGACCAGATACTGAAGCAGTAGTAACGCACTCAAGAACAGAAATATGGTTCATGAATATCTCAGTAAGGGTCAACGTATCAACAACAGGAGACGTTCTGCCGCTACGTGGTGTAATATGGAAGAAACAATAGTAATTAAATTGTATCATGCGGTGCTAAAAACAATTTTTGCTTTTCATATTGTTTTCCAATACATGCTAAAAAAAACACAAATGAACGGACTTTGAAAACCCACAGCTGCACGCAACATTGACTTCATTGGCTCTATCTGTATACAGGAGGCGCTGGTGCTGTTTTAGGAATGTGTGAGATCATAAGGAAAAATCTCACAAGTATGATCTCACAATAACTTCACTGTGCAACCATCAACCACACCCCGACTCTGACACCTCTTTGCCTCTTCCCTCCCAAGGCCTCTACCCCTCCTCTCTTCTTGTTTTATTTTCTTCTGATGACAGGATGCCAAGATACTCATTAAAATTCCTGTCTTTACGATCTTCTGGCACAAGAACAAGGCCCGAAAGTCCCTTGGTACTTGGTGAACAAACCTTTAAAAACAGTCATGGACACACAGTGCACTGCTATGGCCTCTATATGAGTTCTAAAGTAGGCCCTGTGGATTGTAGAATGCACCGATCTCTACCATGATGGATGGGGTTACTTAGAATACATTGCATTTGATTTCAAATGTTCTGCACTGTAAACTACGGAGGCTCTAATTGCCTAAGGTAGACAGACCTATTGACAGCTCTCTAAATGTCTTTGTCCATGCAAGTTATCCATCGTTCCACTAGATGTCATTGTTTTATATGAAATGACCATATTCAGCTTTGCTACTGGACTATTGGTTAAATATATCAATTGGTTAATATATTAATATATTTTTTTAAAGAATGCGGTATGAAGATAGCCTAGTGGTAGCCTAGCCTAGAGGTTAGAGCGTTGCGCCGCGCCAGTAACCGAAAGGTTGCTGGATCGAATCCCAAAGCTAACAACAACAACAACAAAAATCTGTCGTTCTGCACCTGAACAAGGCAGTTAACCCACGGTTCCCCGGTAGGTTGTCACTGTAAATAAGAATGTGTTCTTAACGGACTTGCCTGGTTAAATAAAGTGACAGACCGTAGGCCTCCCTGTATGCTTGTTTTTGGAACACTGACTGAATTTGAGACTGGAACTCGTCTGAATGGTTAGAAAGGAAAAGGGCCCGTTCTGTGCTGTCTGCAGCAACCACGGCAGTTACTGGAAAATATGTCAATGACCACCAGGCCTATACACAATAAATACAGTTCTGCCATGTAAATAATAACATTTCAATGGTCTAAGAAGGGAGGGACATCATACAATTTGAGTTAGAATCAATTCTAGAAATTACACAAGCCTATATTCTCCAAATGTCCAATATCTTTAGTTCGATTGATTAATAACTGCTCAACAAAAAACATAATCCAATCACAGGTGCTCTAGAGAATTGGGATAGACAACATGCCGTGCATGGATATGATTGTCAAAATGAATACATTATTAATAAATTATAGTAAGACTAAATACCTATGGCATACATTAGGGTAATTATCTTGTTATGGCAGATTTTTGTTTCTTGGCTCCAATATTCCAAATAGGCATTAATGATCATATTTGTTATAATGTATGTAATTAATTGAATGAATCGTTAAGTTAAATGGGGCTACACGCGTTTCAGTGTCTGCACTTCGAGGTAATAAGAAGGGCTGGAATTCGGGTGGTAAGGATGTTGGTTGTTTACTGTTGAGGATAAAAACGTTGCATACATTTGGGCACACAAAATGACTCAAGTTTGTTCATTTATCTAAATGTAATGTTATTATTATGCAAATATTTCGTATTTTTAAATCCTATCTACACATACAATATCCTACACATACAAACCCTAGTCTAATATGTTTTAAAAATATACATATAAGTATATTTAAAACATGTCTATTTTAATTGGCTGAGACACTAAAACCTTATGGGGAGCTTGGATGCAGGTCAAACTCTTAATATTAAACAATGGTGAAACGTTACACAACTTTTCCCTAAACCTTGAGCCTTAGTTGGTTTGGCTAGCCCGGCCCATCTGGTACAGCAAATGGTAATACTCACCAGAGAGCTAGCGAGGAGTGAGAGATGAGAGAGAGGGGGGAGAGAGAGAACCAGATTGAAAACATACCAGCCTGGCGTCTCAATACCACATTTCTGACGAAGAACGAACCACCCTCAAACCTTTTAGACCTCTTCAGGCTACAAAGTTCGATATCGTGCAATGTTTTCTTAGTAAGGGAGGATCGATTTCAAAAACTTGTTTCGTTTATTCTCGGTGATGGATTGTAAAAAAGTTGAGTCGACACACATAAAGTCTTACGGTGAACTTTAGGAGAAGTTGGGAAGAGGAATGTAGTTAGTCTTGATCGTGTTTAGGCTACTAGAATATAACTTATGGATTTCATCCTTGCATTGGAAGGAGTTTGTTACTTCTTGCTTTTTGACCGAGAAAGTTTGACCTAACGGTAATCTTCGAACGCGTTGCTTGTACAGAACTAGTGGGCAAACAGAACCGAAGGAGACGCACCGGGTCAGACCATACCGACTACAGGCATCACCACTGAGGTAGGTGGACTGGACATGCATGTGATGATGAACTCTGGAAATCATATTTCTTATTAATTATTAGAATATTATTCGTATTGTGAATAGGCTAGTCAATCATTTGAAATATTCATTTCAGTGCAAATTTGAAATTGTTACTTTGAATTGCCTAAAAGGGTATTTAAAACGTAACCTATTAAAATAGCGTTTTCTTTGGAATGTTGACCATACAGAATAAATACAAAACTATGAAAAGTGGGAACATGAATCATATAGATATAGACAAAACGTCCCATTCGGAGTTACTTGAAACATCACAACTTTCAACTTAACTGACTTCACATTGGAATGTCACAAACGCTGCGCTGCAACTTGATCTATTGTCAGTAGATGCGCTCAGAGCTGTGCACGAGACATCATAGCCCTATGGTTGCATAGCGAGAATCCTTAATTGCTACATAAAAAAATGTACTTATCGTTCTTTTTTAATGATATACCCATTGATTTTTGAAGAATATAAATTTAGTTCAACTGTCGTACCCCATCATAACCCCAAATATAAGCGTGTTTTAGTCCAATATTTAGTCCCTATATTTGTAAATCATGTAAATGTAAACAGACGCTGTAAAACCTCAGAACATGGTTCAAACTATAATGTTGACATCATGGATGGTCAGTCCTTGCATCCATAGCTGTGAATATGAATTTGAGCGTGGTTACATGTCTCCAGGCCCATCCCTCAGCTTTTTACCAAAACAGAGTCTGGTGGTTCGCTTTGTTATTGTTTCAATGAAGGATTCTATCTTTAACTTGAGCTTTCGTGACTTTAGCCTACTCGATTGAAAGATACCGTTCCGAAATCCCCTGCATCTGAATGGTATCCAACTAGCAGAAAATGTGTGTGTTTACTACTGAGAGTCATTAGCAGTCACACTCAATGCAGAACATCTACATTGCTGTGCATTTCAATGGATGCAATTAATATTCATTGTTAATGTTTCCCTGGTGTGTTATCAATGTGTGAATAAATTACAATCAAAACATGAAACAACATTTGAAGATGCATTTGCTAATAGTCTTGTTTTTATTTGAGAGAAAATAAGCTAGGGGTGCTTGTTAATAGAGATAAGCATTATAATCGAAATGTAGGAAGATGAGTAATATCAAAAAAAGGTTCTAAATAAATCAATACCTTCCTCTAATATGTTACCACTCTCTGTTTCCAAACAGAGTTGGTTCTGGCCTGGGAATGTGTGTGTTTTTACATGAATGTCCTGTTGGTTGGTTTAGTTCATTTGCACTAGAAAAAAAAAGGTTTTGTGCATTTTCTATTGTGCAGAATGAAGAGTTCCAGCAGTCAGGCAGCGAAGAGTTGAAAAGGTTTAAAGAAATGATGGGCCTTTCACATTATTCAAAGGGGACTGAGGCTTGGTGCTGCGGTCATCAACCCACCCCCACTTTCATCTCAGCCTCTCAAATGGCATCTTATCCAGCCCTGGTCAAAAGCAGTGCACTGGATAGGGAATATGGTGTCATTTGGGACATGGACACTCACCAAGCAGAGCCATTCTGCAGCCGTTTTCACACCGCCTTTATAGATTCTGCTAGCTTTTCTCTTCTCCAAACAACGCAGCCAAAAAGAGAGGGACTTCCTGGTTTCTTAAGGGTTTGAAAAAGTGGAATAGAAGTTGAGTCTAGTATTCAGGAGAGCGAGAGAGGAGCAGGGGAGATGCCTGGATGAAAAGTGAGTCAAACTCCCCACTGAGAGGATTGAAAAGTATCTTATCCCCAATAAACAAGAACACAGCACCAATGAAGCTATCTGGCCTAGGAAATCATTCAGGCAAAGGAAAGGAAATGCCACTGGCTAAACACTAGAAATAACAGGTTGGTTAAGGCTTAGACCGTTTGCATTACCATGTAGTGAAATAAGCTTTCCAATTGGATGCTACCTTATTCTTATTTCTGCCTGTTTGAAAAGATGAGAAATTACTCTGAGATACCTACAGTATATATGGTTATCGTTAATTTTATTCAAATGTTAAATGCTACCTGATGTCCAACTGTTAAGAAGTGGGAATTTACAATCAAACTACACTAAATCCCATCACATGAGTAACCCCATCCCTCTCTCAAATCAAATGAAATGTTATTTGTCACATGCTTCGTAAACAACAGGTGTAGACTAACAGTGAAATGCTTACTTACTCTCCCCTCCTCTCTCTCTCTCTCTCTCTCTCTCTCTCTCTCTCTCTCTCTCTCTCTCTCTCTCTCTCTCTCTCTCTCTCTCTCTCTCTCTCTCTCTCTCTCTCTCTCTCTCTCAGAGGTTCCCTTCTTCCCACACAGCAAAGAGTAGTAATTGCTGCCATACCCTCCATAAAACTAATATTTTGGTTTGTTCAGAGAGGCCCCTGACCACAGCAGTCTGCCCTGGAGGCTGTGTGTGTGTGTGTGTGTGTGTGTGTGTGTGTGTGTGTGTGTGTGTGTGTGTGTGTGTGTGTGTGTGTGTGTGTGCGTGCGTGCGTGCGTGCGTGCGTGCGTGCGTGTGTGTGTGCGTGCACTATGGCTCTATCGACAAAGGCAGCATTAACTGTCTCTGTCCTAAGGGGACAACACTAGAACCACTAAAAAACAGTGGCTCACCTCACATATTTTTTTACGGCACAGTCCTTATGGATTACATCATGTGAAGTGAGTCGATTTTGTCAGGTTGGGTAAACTATGCTTTCCTCTGTTTCAGAGGGAAAACTCTGACCGCAAAGTTTGAAACTGTCAGTTTTAATACCATGAATTTTCACCTTTGTGTAAATGGTATTATACCGTTATCCAGCTTGGCTGTTTCTACAGCTTTGGCTCAGACAAAGGCGTGAACATTGTTGCACTATTCCTCTCAACACCACATCACATCTGGCTCAGGTCAAACCAATTGCTATCTTTGGAGGGAATTTGAATATTAATCAAACTTTGTTTAATTCCATTGTTTAACTTAGCCTCCATCAACTATTTATCTGCTCGTTACACTGCCTTGTCTAATATAAGTTTTCTTTCATTTGAAAAAATGTTATTAAAAAAAAGAGGCCAATATCCCAGCCAGCACATAACGTTCTGAGAACCATATGTTTGTTAGAGCTTGGTGAGAGTGTGGTTGTCCTATGGTTATTTTGCGTACAACCTTCCCACAATGTTCTGGGAATGGTGCAGGGTGCCCAGCTAATGCATAACAATCATGTTTCTTAGGTGTGAATTTCAGTACTTCAGCATAACTTTTCTTACATGTTTCCTTATGGTTCTATTTAAGTAATGTTCTCAAATTGTTCCGAGAAAATTCCTGTGCGGCAATTTGAGTAATTCAGCATAACGATTTCTATAGGTTTCGTCATGGTTTTATTTAAAGTCGTGGTCTCAGAAAATGTAGAAAATGTTCCATGAGACCACCACAAGAAAACGTTAGTATCATTCAAAGAACGTTTTAAGAATGTTATTTAAAACATTTACTTTTTCAAATCTCTCTCTATCCTCTATCTTGTTAAATGTGTTCAGAAGTGTTGGCCACGCCCACTAATTGGCCACACTTGATCTTATAAGTGCTTGTTTCCTTTGAAATGAGGTCTGTTTGAATAGACAAAAATGACCAGCTCTGTATGAGTAAAAAAGATTATAGGTTCGAATCTCCCCGAAACCGTTCCACAATAAAAAAACAAATACATGTGTTTGCATGATTAATACTTAAGCAGATTAATTTCTGTCAGAGATCAAAACTGTTAGCTCAAGTTAGCAGTATTTTTAAGTCTTATTGAAACATGTTCTAAGAACGTTAAATTATTATCTTCAAATAACCAATAATAGGAAACCAATAGGAAAACCTTCAGGGAACCACCGTAAAATGTTCCAAGAACTTCCCTGCAACCTAAAAATGTACTTTCCCAGAACAGGCCAAATTTTCACTTCTGTTCTCAGAACATTTAAAAAACGTTCACTTTTACCAGTCAGGAAACTTATGGTTTCATTCCCAGAATCAATGGAAAACCAAAAATGTACGTTCCCACAACTTCCAAGGAATCAAATGTGCTAGCTGGGATGTATCTTGCATTATAAGACCATCTTAACAACACATTCAAATTTTAGCTTTTAAGAGTCTCAGCTCAATCTGTAGATATATACAGGTCATACTTATTTAATTTATTTCGATCAGACTGCCTCTATACTCTCTCTCTCTCTCTCTCTCAATTTCAATTAAATTAGCTTTATTGGCATGACGTAACAATGTACATATTTCCAAAGCTTACCTTGGATATTTACAATATGAAAATAATAAGAATCAAAATTGTCAACGGGACAACAGTAACAACAATATCCAAGGGTCAAAATAACTGAACAATAACAATAAGTATACAGTAGAGTACATGTGCAGGTTGATTGGTCTGTCAAACACTGTCCCTCATCTTATGGCAGGCAGCAATGTAGTGCGCTGCCAACCCACAGGTCTCTGCGTCCTCCCCCAACAGGACTGGTAGCCTACTCTCATCACAGAGGTCTTTGAAACCTTGAACTAGGTTTTCAAATTTGGGGTAATGACACTCTAATTGTTTTATATTTTTTACATTTTCTCAGGAAATGCAGCTCTGTCTCAGGTTTCCTCTACAGGGAGCCAGGTTTTCCTATGTCTACCCTTCTCAATGGCAAGGCTGTGCTCACTGAGCCTCTCTCTCTCTCTCTCTCCATATACAGTATATATATATCTTTCTCTTACTCTATTTCTCTCTCTTTCTCTCCCTCTTTCTTGATTTCTTTCTCTTTCTCTTACTCTACTTTTCTCTCTCTCTCGTGCTCTCTCTTGCTCTCTCTCTCTCTCTCTCTCTCCCTCTCTCTCACATATCTTTGTTTTTGCATAATCTATATTCTAATTGTTATTAATCAATCCCAACCAGTTGTGCCCCTCATACTAAGATACTGTATCATATGCAGAAAAATCTATTTTAACACAAATGCAATTATACATGATGAAAACAGAGCTCCGTTTCATGCAATGGCATCAC
Source organism: Oncorhynchus keta (assembly GCF_023373465.1). Taxonomy (NCBI): domain Eukaryota; kingdom Metazoa; phylum Chordata; class Actinopteri; order Salmoniformes; family Salmonidae; genus Oncorhynchus; species Oncorhynchus keta. Next base: position 54,405,434 of record NC_068450.1, read on the forward strand.
AGATTACACACACACACACACACACACACACACACACACACACACACACACACACACACACACACACACACACACACACACACACACACACACACACACACACACACGAGAAATCAAAGGTCCGGACCAGAGGGCCACAGGGGACATGGGCCTCTCTCCTCCTCTCATCCTCTGCTCCTCAGTACTGTATTTAATGTAGTGGGACTCTTAGTTCCTATGGCTCTGCTTTGATACACCAGCTAATTCATTCCTGAAGGTATAGCTATAACCCTGATGATCTCTCCTCACTCCTTTTGACAGCAACAGGGTGTGTGTGTGTGTGTGTGTGTGTGTGTGTGTGTGTGTGTGTGTGTGTGTGTGTGTGTGTGTGTGTGTGTGTGTGTGTGTGTGTGTGTGTGTGTGTGTGTGTGTGTGTGTGTGTGTGTGTGTGTGTGTGTGTGAGAGAGAGAGACAGATAGAAATAAAAATGTCCTCGTGCAGTGAAAAGAAGTAAGCAGAATCAACAACACCAACCATTTCAAATGCAGCCTAAAACCAGTGACTGGAGCCAGGGAATCAGTGGACTTTGAATGGTGTCAGAGGGTAAGGGGTCGTTTTGATTTCGCTTAAAGAAGTGCATTCATGATTTGGCCATGGCAAGGGAAGAAACTTGAGATGTGATAACTTATTTGTCAGCGCTGAATAGCTTCAAAGCAGGCAACCCAAATCCTGCCTGTAGGGGTTCTGTATTAGATCAGGGCGACAAGTGATGACATTGGAAAAGAGCTGAAACGCTGCCAAGCCACAGACTCCTTACTGACAGACTAGAGAACCCAGGACAGGGCTTGTCTTACATGTGGTATACACCCAGCCCATGTGTTATCCCTTAGCAATCAATCCCCTTTACCATCTTCTCCCACAAGGCAGCACACTCAGCTCCCAGCTCCTACAATCAGGCGCAGGGTCAGGATCTGGTTGAGGCTCTCCGTGGGCCCTCTGAGGCCTTGCTCCTTCCTCCCTGTTGAAGTCAAGGACTGCATCCTAAAGGGGCGCCCTATTCCCTATTTACTACTTTTGACCAGGGCCCATAGGGTAGTGCACTATATCGGGAGTAGGGTCTCACTTGGGACACAGCCAAGGACTGTCGGGGGAAGTAGCAGTCTTCATCCCGTGGGCCCTCATGCCTTCACACTGAGCACCAGAGCTTCGCTGGGGTCACTGGGCCATTAGTACTGCATGGATTTTAAGGTGAGCTGTGTGTGTTTCACTCTGTTATGCCGCTGTTTGGCAGCTGTGGCTGGTGGACTGGAGAGTGGTTACAGCCATGGCTTAAGGGTGTTTGAAGAGATCTCTCTGGCTGTGGTGTTTCCCTGTCATGGCGACAGCTTCCTCTGAGCAGGAGCTTACTGGTTGGTTAAGAGGTTAATGTTGTGCTAAATAGGGAGATCAGGGCGTTGCTGATCAGGGTGACGTTTTAGTGATGAACAGTTACTCACCCTTTTAGAGCCTCAGCTGCCAACAGCAGAGATGACGGAAGGAGTCCAAACTGTGGCTGTAAAACATGAGGTGTGTAACACGGTTTAACACACCATTTGGCCTCTGGATGCAAAGACAGTGGTGATACCAAGTGGTTAATCAATGCCCACATGCCACTTCACTGTTGCTCAGGGATATGAAGGCCCAGGGCGCAACCCTCGTTGCTCTGGGCAGTACACATAGCGGAGCGAGCCCTGTTTGCTACAGTGAATCTGTGTTAGTCATGCGAGTGCCTCCTCCTCCTCCTCCTTTGCCTGAAGAGGCCTCTATCTCTAGCAGACGAGAGAGGAGCAGTCATTCTTTGGGCTGAGTCACGGTGACAGGCTAAATCCTCTAGTAGGTGGTTTCTCCTCTGAAGTGGAGTTGGAGCCGTAAGCTCAACATCTGTACGACATTGCCAGGACCTGAAGAGATCGCCCACAGGATACTATACTTACAGGCAGGGGATGGTTTCTTATCCACGGGGCTCCTCTCTTCGTCTCGCCTCCTCTCTGCTTCGTCTGACCACAACAAGCCAACCAACCAGTCTCCTCTGATCCTATAGAGAGAGAGAGAGAGAGAGAGAGAGAGAGAGAGAGAGAGAGAGAGAGAGAGAGAGAGAGAGAGAGAGAGAGAGAGAGAGAGAGAGAGAGAGAGAGAGAGAGAGAGAGAGAGAGAGAGAGAGAGACAGAGAGAGACAGAGAGACAGAGAGAGACAGAGGAGCATCACTGCCCCTCAGGACCACTCAGTCTCAGCCATTCTCGGCATGAGGACTGTGACTTTTAGGATTCTTAACTGAATCATGCTTCGTTTCACTTCACTAATGGAAGTGAAACACCAATTGAAGTGAAATAATCATGATATGTATCGTGTGATAGTGAATAGCGGTGATTCAGTGTGGATTCCCAGGCTCCGGTCTGCTCTTATGCGGTAGCAGTGTGTGGGTAAAGTCACCGGGGAAGCAAAGCCAGGGAAAAAAGCCATATTACAACCTACTGTATGTGTTGTGATAATTGTGTTGTTTGCTCTATATCCTGTTAGTTCATATGCCTTGACACCGTGATATATAGGCCTAAGGCTGAGACATTAAGAAGACACAATAAATTCAACCACACCTGTGTTTCATCACATAACCGGAGAGCAACCTCTTTTCGGTGAAGTCCACAAACAGTTACATGACCTACAGCACGTTCAATTAAGTTCATGTTTTTGACATTTTCGGACGACTAAACAACTATTGATTTAGAACCACAGAGTTACCGCAAGTTGCAAAGAAAACATGAGCCGCCGCCACTAATTCCAGCACCATTTCAACTTCAATATTTCGACACCATCAAATCACCTATGCTTAGTCTAATACAGTGACATCTAAAATATACCAAAACCTATTTAGTCCAATCAACGTAAGCTAAATATGATGTGGCTGTCCATGGTTCTGATTTCTGTGTGTGTGTGTGTGTGTGTGTGTGTGTGTGTGTGTGTGTGTGTGTGTGTGTGTGTGTGTGTGTGTGTGTGTGTGTGTGTGTGTGTGTGTGTGTGTGTGTGCGCGAAAAAACACGTTGACTCACCCTACATGTAGAGAAATGCCAATACCATCCTCCTCTCTTTCATGTTGACAGAACGATCTGTGATCTGTGACAATTTTTTTTGTTCCATCCTCTCAGGCCAGGGGCACAATGTTTGAATTTATGGTTGAATCAGAACCAATGTTATAATAATTGGCCAGTATTGAGAATTAAGTAAAACCATAAGTCCAAATCCCTATCTCCATCCATGGCTAATTTAGAAAGGGCCAATTTTAGCTAGCTAGCTAGCCACCGGACAACAACGCAACAAGATGCAACAATTCAAGTTGATTCTGTCAATGACGTATGCTCTCGATGTGACGTGATTGGAGTGAAGCCAAATCCTAACTGGCTTCCCTTGACACTTATTGTTTTGGTTTTGCCAGGACCATTCACGTTTGACCTCTCTCAATTTAGTTCAACGCTGGTTGGCTATTATTATAACTTATTTTTATCAAGGGAGGCCGAATGCTCGCAGGCTTCCCTTGAATTCAATGCTACGGGTGGCAACAATGTCCGTCTCTTTTTTGACCAGACAGCATCAGATAGATGGCCTACACGTACAGAGACAGAGGGGCGCTCTTTCGCTCGCTCGGATGCTTTCTCTGGTGAGATACATTCGGCCTCTTGCAAATTGAAGGAATATTATGAAACACGGAGAGACAAAAGATACATTATTTAATGGTGGGTTTTCGAAAAAATGTCATGGTAAATGTTTTGGGGGATGCCCGGCTTCCCTTGGCGTCCTTGAATACACGCCACTGCTCTTGTGTCTGTGATAGCCCTTGTTGTAATGAAACGTTTCTAGGCTAGAGACTCATCCAGTGACTACTATACTCCTCAGAGAGTGTTCTCAGAAGATCCTTGGTGGGCCTTTTGAGAGGGGATTTCACCTAATTCAAATGGTTTGGTCTCCGTTGTTAGACACAACAACCCCGTTTAAACTTGAACATTTTCTGCATATAGTCTACGTTGCAAACATACAGCGAGCCAAATAGTAAAGATTTTTCATATTCAAACGCCACCACAAGTGATCTCCCTACTTGTGCCAATATTCATAAACAGTATGTGGGCTGCTTTTTACGAGATTTACAAATTTTCAGAAGGGGGGGGGGACATGTAACCATAAATTCAAGAAAGTGCCCGACGCCCGGGCTTCAGTCCCTTCAGAGAGAGGCTCGGTAGTGGGCCTGACTCTGCTCTGTGATTTTACTGCACCACCGTGACCTTTCAGTGTTCAGTCACAGCCATTTGTTTGGCTGACAGCTCGCGGTGTAATAACTAAGCGTGGTGATGGTTTGCGGAAAGTAATACTCTGTGATGTGCCAAACTGCACTCTGCTCCGGTAAAGCAGGAAACCAGCACCTGGAATGCAGAGACATTCATTTTTCAAGACACTGGGAATACCCTTTTCTCTCACGGCCATTTTGAATCCTAGGTTTTATTCTGGGTTTCTCACAAGAAAAATACATGTAAGTCAGAGTAACTCAGAACGACAGTTAATACACCCAGATATTTCTGTTGCTCATAATTAACCATATGATACAATACTTTTTGTCCAAGACTCTTTTTCATACAACTATGGCTAACGGTCTAACGATCATGGCTAATGTTTATGTAACGGATGTGAAACGGCTAGCTTAGTTAGCGGTGGTGCGTGCTAAATAGCGTTTCAATCGGTGACGTCACTTGCTCTGAGACCTTGAAGTAGTAGTTCCCCTTGCTCTGCAAGGGCCGCGGCTTTTGTGGAGCGATGGATAACGATGCTTCGTGGGTGACTGTTGTTGATGTGTGCAGAGGGTCCCTGGTTCGCGCCCGGGTATGGGCGAGGGGACGGTCTAAAGTTATACTGTTACATTTCGTTCATATCTGCTCTTGGAATTAAGACCTTGTTAGTGAAAGGAGGATTAGAACAACAAGAGGAACGTCCCCATTGGTTTAGCTATGAGGGTTGAAGCTGTGTTTTGCCTACTTGAGTTTGCACACAGGAAGTGGACTGGACAGAGGGTTAACTAGATTGTACTGTACTCAATCAATTCTCAGTCTCTTAGAGGAACATCTTTCCATTCCAATCTTATTCAGACAGTCTCCCGATTATTACGCTTCAATGACTTGAAACTACAATGACTCATAAGTACCGAGGCCATGTTAAATACACAGTTGAAGTCTGAAGTTTACATACACTTAGGTGAGTCATTAAAATTTGTTTTTCAACCACTCCACAAATTTCTTGTTAACAAACTATAGTTTTGACAAGTCAGTTAGGACATCTACTTTGTGCATGACACAAGTAATTTTTACAACAATTCTTTACAGACAGATTATTTCACTTATATTTCACTGTATCACAATTCCAGTGGGTCAGAAGTTTACATACATTAAGTTGACTGTGCCTTTAAACAGCTTGGAAAATTCCAGACAATTATGTCATGGCTTTAGAAGCTTCTGATAGGCTAATTGGCATCATTTGAGTCAATTGGAGGTGTACCTGTGCATGTATTTCAAGGCCTACCTTCAAACTCAGTGCCTCTTTGCTTGACATCATGGGGAAATTAAAAGAAATCAGCCAAGACCTCAGAAAAAAGTTGTAGACCACCACAAGTCTGGTTCATCCTTGGGAGCAAATTTCCAAATGCCTGAAGGTACCACGTTCATCTTTACAAACAATAGTACGCAAGTATAAACACCATGGGACCACACAGCCGTCATACCGCTCAGGAAGGAGACACATTCTGTCTCCTAGAGATGAACCTCCTAGAGATGGCCTGCAAACCTGACTCAGTTACACACCAAAATTCACCCAACTTATTGTGGGAAGCTTGTGGAAGGCTACCCGAAACGTTTGACCCAAGTTAAACAACGCAGGCGTCCCATCTAGAGATCTGGAAATGCAAATGCGCTACGCTAAATGCTAATAGTATTAGTTAAAACTCAAACGTTCATTAAAATACACATGCAGGGTATTGAATTAAAGCTACACTCGTTGTGAATCCAGGCAACAAGTCAGATTTTTAAAATGCTTTTCGGCGAAAGCATGAGAAGCTATTATCTGATAGCATGTAACACCCCAAAAACCCGCAGGGGCGTAAACAAAATAATTAGCATAGTTTGCAAACTGCACAAATAAAATATAAAACATTCATTACCTTTGACCATCTTCTTTGTTGGCACTCCTAGATGTCCCATAATCACTGATCTTTTTTCGAAAATCAGTCCATATATAGCCTAGATATCGATCTATGAAGACTGTGTGATAAACGAAAAAATAGGGGAGGCTTTCATAACGTAACGTCATTTTTTAAATTAAAAAGTCGACTTTGATAAACTTTCACAAAACACTTCGAAATACTTTTGTAATGCAACTTTAGGTATTAGTACACGTTAATAAGCGATAAAATTCATCAGGAGGCGATGTAAATTCTATAGGTGTCCGCCTGGAAAAAATGTCGGGATATTTCTCAAAAACATCAGGTCGGAGACCGGAGGGAATGGTTCCCAAATTCGGTTTGACCAAGAATCAAAGGAATCAAATGACAAGACTCTAGACATCGTGTGGAAAGCTGTAGGCACTGCAACCTCGGCCTCATTTAATTCGGTTCTTCTTGAACAATTCCTGGAAGTGGCGCATGGATATTTATTTCCATTTTCAGTGATCAGATTTTCCTGCACTTTTCGATGAAGCGCACGTTCTGTTATAGTCACAGCAGTGATTTAACCAGTTTTATAAATGTCTTGAGTGTTTTCTATCCACACATACTAATCATATGCATATACTATATTCCTGGCATGAGCAGCAGGGCGCTGAAATGTTGCGCGATTTTTAACAGAATGTTCGAAAAAGTAGGGGGTAGGAGTAAGAGGTTAAAGGCAATGCTACCAAATACTAATTGAGTGTATGTACACTTTCGGCCCACTTGGAATGTGACATTTTACATTCTTAAAATAAAGTGGTGATCCTAACTGACCTAAAACAGGGAATTTTTACTAGGAGTAAATGTCAGGAATTGAAAAACTGAGTTTAAATGTATTTGGCTTAGGTGTATGTAAACTTCAGACTTCAACTGTACAATAGTTGAAGAGTAGGAACAGAACACAGCGCATTAAATCTTTACCTTTGTAGATCTAGTAGGGTGGGGGTTTAGAGACACATGGGATATACTCTGTACAAAATTGCTTGAGCTTCTTCTCCTCTCAGAGCTCCTGAAAGGAAATGAGAGCTGAACCGTATTGGAGGGAACTTCAGTTCAAGACCGAGGTGCTAAAACAAACAGGCATTGGTTTCAACACGCAGACAGAGGCTGAATGGGAAAGTAGTTTGAGGAGTTGCTGTTCTTCTGTCATAAATAACCTTTTCTGTTAGACTCTGCATTGTTCGATTTTCACGGTTAAATGGATCATTGTGTGTCGTGTTTAAAGGTAATGGCGGTTAACTATAGGAGGTAGAAGTTCATTATTTCTCACAGCTGTGTATCTAAATCTACTGCTGGGTTTATTATCATGGTAATTAACCATCTCCTAGCTTCTAAAATAATACTCGTCTATTCCCTCACATTTATTTAGCTTTTCAACTTTAATAAAGGTATGGTTTATTGGTTCTACCATCAACAGATTTAGCCACGACTCTCAAAGATAAGACATTCATATCTTGACATAAAGACACACTCATGAACACGAATGCGCACACACACGCACGCACACGCACGCACACACACACACACACACACACACACACACACACACACACACACACACACACACACACACACACACACACACACACACACACACACGCACGCGCACACGCACATGCACACGCACATGCACAAACACACACACTTGACATGAACTGAACTTTTTGTGCCATTCTTGAGAACCCATTTAGTTTTCACAGACTGAGTCACAAACAGTTGACATGGGGAAACAGTTAAACAGACCCGGACAGACAGTGAGTTTGTAGGTCTACATTGTTAAAACACAGTTTACTGCCCATTGAACAAGCTGGGAGGGTTGGCAGGAGGTAAAGGCCTGATGGACAGCTTTGTCTACTGTCTTTACTGCTGTGGTGTCTTTATGAGACAGTCTTGCAAGTGTGGGGGGCCAGGGGCCCTTTTTCTCCACTGATGCTGCTTTGTGGGGAAGGTGGTAAATGTGGCACATGAGAGCACTAGTGTCGTGTCATTCATTCATGCCCCTGTCAGCCAGTCCTTTGGTGTATTTTGGTTTTCATTAGTTAACATCAGTCAGTCGAGGAGAGGGGAGGAGAGGGGAAGAGAGGACAGGAGAGGACAGGACAAGAGGAGTTGAGGAGAGGGGAGGAGAGGGGAAGAGAGGACAGGAGAGAACAAGAGGAGTCGATGAGAGGGGAGGAGAGGACAGGAGATGAGAGGAGAGGAGAGAACGAGGAGTCGAGGAGAGGGGAGGAGAGAGTAGAGGAGTGGAGTGGAGAGAACAAGAGGAGTTGAGGAGAGGGGAGAGGAGAGGGGAGAGGAGAGGGCCCTGGTGACCAACAGGAGAGATCAAGCGTGTCATTTGTTTACCTTGGTTTCCATCTGTCAGTGTGGTGTCTGACACCTGTAGCGTCCCATAGCCCTGGCTCTTCTGTCTCCTCTGCCTCCCGTCTGTCCGGCCAGTCTACGCTGGGGGAAGATACGACCATGTGTCGCAGCACGTCAGAGGAGGGACAGTTTTACCGCTCCTCCTCCCCCATCTCCACATACCTCCCACATACCCCACTTACACCTAGTCTTGGCAGGAGTCTTATTAATAAGACAGCCATTACGATCTAAATACACTACTTGAACACGTTCAAGGAAGAATCTTGCCTATATTGTGTAAAGCAGGTGTTAGCAAACTACAACATCAACTGAACTGAGGCCAGCCTGCAGTGTGCAAATCTGACTGTCTCTCAAACAGCCATCTAAACGAAGAATGACTTGGCAGGCAGCGCGCCGCTTGTTTACCTTTGTTGAACCTAGCCGCTTATCCTTGGTTGCAGTGCAAACATGTCGTGGTTTTGTCCTGAGCGAAGTCTCATTTGAGTTGCTGCTTTCTTCCAGGACCCCAGTGATTCGTGCTACGGTTTGCTGTCTCCAAAGGTGGTTTGGCGTACACTAGCCTGGCTGGCATCCAAGTTGATTTAACTGTGGATCTTTTCATCCAGCGCTATTTGACCTGATTGTTCAGCCTCGCTTGCGAAGAATAATACACCCTTATGTTCAAACGTGTTGCGAAAAAAAACTGTGGATTTCCTCAGAGGATGCGGCCGACAGTATAATGTGTCCTGCTGTATACATATCACTGGCCTACTATGTATACATGTCATACGATGATATGATAATGACAATGCCACCTCATGTCGTTTCCTTCAGAGCTTCTGATGTCCAGAATGGAGACCTCGGCCCCGACGACCACAGAGAAGAAAGGCTCTGGTCTGGATGGAAACGGCTTCACTGACCTCCCGAGGAAACTCTCACCTTCAGCTGTCACCAGAGGTACTGTACACTTTTCTTCAATGACTTTTAAAGAAGAAGGGAGGAAACGTTTTTTTTTGTTTTACTGGAAGGATAAGGGTCCGCCTCTGTTCTTATGTGCACCTCGACTCCAGGTTGGTTTGAGCACTTCTCCTGCTGACACAGGTTTTACTGTGAGGAAAAGGGTCCCTGCATCCCTTACTCCCGTTCACACTGTAAGACTGTCACACCAAGCCGAGGACTTACAGAGACTGACTGGGCCCGGGGGTAAGGAGGAGGTTTGAGAGAGAACATGCACATGAACTATACATATCAAAGATAAAACGCGGTCTTGGGAAAAGTTGCTCTGGGCTCTAATCGTCCCCGATAAAACTCTTCCTGTAGCACCTGGAGCAGTCAGAGGTGACTTACAGTAGAGCTGATAGGAATCAGTAATGTAACGCAGGGCCCTGTTAAAGAGCATCATTAATACTGAACAGGTACTGTAGCATAGCTGCGTGTGTGTGTGTGTGTGCGTGTGTGTGTGTGTGTGTGTGTGTGTGTGTGTGTGTGTGTGTGTGTGTGTGTGTGTGTGTGTGTGTGTGTGTGTGTGTGCGTGTGTGTGTGTGTGTGTGTGTGTGTGTGCGTGTGTGTGTGTGTGCAAGTGTGTCTGTCACAGGGAGAAGATCATAAAGACTAAAGACAGTGACGTGGCTCGATTTGGGGGCATAATCTCTGATTAATGGTTTGTATAACTACACGGGGCTGGCCTGGGAAAGGTCAATTGGCTGTGTTTGTTGAAATTAATGAAAAGTAGCAGTGTACCTCTTTCATCGGGCGGCCGGGAGAGACAGAGAGAGAGAATGCATGTTTTAAAGATGTCAGTGAATGTGTGATGAAAGGCCAGTATAATGAGGTTGAAAGACCTTGTTCTTACCTCCAGAGTATCACACTGATAAATTACTAAAAATGTCTGGTAGAGTAGAGTTGCAGTGGGGCGACATGGCCCTTCCTTCAAAGATTGACAGAGATGCAGATTGACGGCTACCTTTGAAATGGTAATACAACTTCTTGTGATTTAGTGACAATTTTACTGTTTAATGAAGGGCTTGGTGGCCTGCCATGATGAAGAAATATCCATTAATTGTTTAAGGAAGAACAAAGATAAAAATAGGCCATTCATTTTTTTTGTCCCTAACGATTGACATCAGACCCAATTTTTTTGAAACCTTCTATAGACCTCAAGTTTGTTTTCATAGCCTTGTGGAGTTTGCAGAGCACGGCCCGTTAGTCCAACAATAATTGAAGGATTTTGCGTGAGAATATGGAAAGACAATTTGAGTTGACAAAGAGTTCAAATAGTAGGGGTCTATAAGGGCGATTCTGTGATGTCCTAAACGTCTACTAAGAATTCTTGCTACAGAATCCAGTAGTTTTTCTTCTAATTTAATTCAGAGTGAATCCTAATTCTTTAACCTATCAGAAGGGCCAAAGCTAATTCGTTAATTAGACCCATTTCAAGATGTCACTGATAACTTCAACTAATACACATGTATGAGGACACTAATAACACGGATAGTTTTGTCTTTGAAATGACGTTCAAGACTAGTGTCCACCGCGATGAGTAGAGACAGACAGACAGAGAATACATGTTTTAAAGATGTCAGTGAATGTGTGATGAAAGGCCAGTATAATGAGGTTGAAAGACCTTGTTCTTAACCTCCAGAGTATCACAGTGCTGGTAGAGCAAAGCTCCGTGGACAACATGGCCCTTCCTTTAGAGATTGACAGAGATGCAGGTTGACAGAGGTGCAGGTTGACAGAGATGCAGGTTGACAGAGATGCAGGTTGACAGAGGTGCAGGTTGACAGAGATGCAGGTTGACAGAGATGCAGGTTGACAGAGGTGCAGGTTGACAGAGGTGCAGGTTGACGGAGATGCAGGTTGACAGAGGTGCAGGTTGACGGAGATGCAGGTTGACAGAGGTGCAGGTTGACAGAGATGCAGGTTGACAGAGGTGCAGGTTGACAGAGATGCAGGTTGACAGAGGTGCAGGTTGACAGAGATGCAGGTTGACGGAGATGCAGGTTGACAGAGATGCAGGTTGATAGAGATGCAGGTTGACAGAGATGCAGGTCGACAGAGGTGCAGGTTGACAGAGGTGCAGGTTGACAGAGGTGCAGGTTGACGGAGATGCAGGTTGACAGAGGTGCAGGTTGACAGAGATGCAGGTTGACAGAGGTGCAGGTTGACAGAGGTGCAGGTTGACAGAGATGCAGGTTGACGGTGATGCAGGTTGACAGAGGTGCAGGTTGACGGAGATGCAGGTTGACGGAGATGCAGGTTGACAGAGGTGCAGGTTGACAGAGATGCAGGTTGACAGAGGTGCAGGTTGACGGAGATGCAGGTTGACAGAGATGCAGGTTGACGGAGATGCAGGTTGACAGAGGTGCAGGTTGACGGAGATGCAGGTTGACGGAGATGCAGGTTGACAGAGGTGCAGGTTGACGGAGATGCAGGTTGACGGAGGTGCAGGTTGACAGAGGTGCAGGTTGACGGAGATGCAGGTTGACGGAGATGCAGGTTGACAGAGATGCAGGTTGACGGAGATGCAGGTTGACGGAGATGCAGGTTGACAGAGATGCAGGTTGACGGAGATGCAGGTTGATGGAGATGCAGGTTGACAGAGATGCAGGTTGACGGAGATGCAGGTTGACGGAGATGCAGGTTGACAGAGATGCAGGTTGACGGAGATGCAGGTTGACGGAGATGCAGGTTGACGGAGATGCAGGTTGACAGAGATGCAGGTTGACGGAGATGCAGGTTGACGGAGATGCAGGTTGACAGAGATGAAGGTTGACGGCTACCTTTGAAATGGTAATACTACTTGTGATTTAGTGACATTTGTATTATTTAACGAAGGGCTTGGTGGCCTGCCATTATTAAGAAATTAAAGATGAATTGTTTAGTAGGCTAAATCAATCTAGGACGTATTTTACATACACTATAAATGGGACATGAATCAAGTGGGACTTTGTTTTCAACAACTTGTTTCATGTCGACATCTATATAGTTAATTAAATTCTATTTTATCTCCAGCTAACTCACTCATTTTGTATTGCTCTACAATTACTTAAATCATATGACTGGCCATGAATAAGCATTTCTAATATGGAGCTTGGAATGTCTGAACAATGGTTCTTTTGTCGTGAAGGAACATGGTTCCAGACCTGAGCCTTCTGGCAATTAAGAAATCGTTTGATCGCCTACGAACCCGAAAATCCTAATCTGTTAATGTGATCACCCTCTCGAATGTAATCTCAGTATGCCTTCCTCAATGGAGCCAATTCACACACGCTGAGGTCATATGTTAAAAATACTCTCGGCCGCAGCGAGCGATAAGAGAGGCCCTTCTGTTTGGGCCAATCGTCTTCTGTGGATAAGCTCCCTCAGCCCCGTAGAGAGGGTCTTGAAAGTAGGTTGATTTCCCTTTCAAAGGGGCCTGGAGAGAGGTAACAAGGCAGGCCCCCTGTGCCACCCCACCCTCTGTCTCCTCCCGGCCCTGCTATAACTATGCTTTCCCCTCTGGTCTGCGATGGCTCAGGTTCTGCTGGGTCTCCTCTGCCTGGTACTGTGTTCCAGGCTTGTGTCTCTCTCCGTCCCCCCTGGCTGCGGATCTAAAGTGGAGCTGCTGTGTTAAACCCGCATCCATCGGCCTCTCTCTTCCATGAACTCCTTTACCCTATCACCATTAGAATAGTGTCACGGTCCATATTTGAATCGTAAAAACACCACGCACTCACACCCTCAGTCCAATAGAATCCGGTCTGGGTAGAACCAGCTTACCGAGTTACAGCTTCATAGGTCTCAAAATCTGCCAGCACACCAAGACAGGGCAATTACTTATCTCAATAACATGCATTATTATTCCTGTTTGCCAGACACAGATAAGTGAGTATGCAGTGTGAGCGCAGCCAAAAGAGACAAGGTCCTTGAACTTAAAAAGCACACATTCCCGAGCAGAACCGCCTCCTGCTTTGGAATGAAAAGTAGACCATTGTAATATACCGCCTCTGTTCCCGGCGCTGTAGCTTTATTGTCCGTGTGTAGTTTACTACGGGCTGGTGGATCCTTGTCAGCTAAGTCGGGCCCACCTCAGAGGACCAGACATGGCCGACCAGCCCCATTATAGAATCCCCCCTGTTTTATCCTCCTGTCTGCGTTATTTATTCACAACAATATCTTCTCTATCAGAGGACAGGGCTAATGCAGAGTTTTAATATGTTATTTACGCGCGAAAATAAAATGTAAAAAAAACAAGCGCTCTATGCGTGTAGACCGGAAGGGTGGGGGTGCAATGAATGGGCCGCTCCGCTCTCCCGTCTTTTATATCAGAGTTTAACAATCTGGATTGCTAATAGAACCATTTATCACGGAGCGGTCATTTATTTGATGTGAACATGCAGGCAGCCCAGGTCTGGTCTCCGATCCCAGAGGTCTATGGAAATGGGGGATAGCGTCGACACGTGCACACATTGGATCTCAAGTAGGAATCACTTTGTTTACAATGGGGGCCCAGGTGCACCGACCGATCAGCCTGGTCTCTGTCTGGTCCTGTTGATGGGGGGGTAGTTGCTGCTCCTGTCCACAGTCTGTATTTTATATTGGTGGAAGGACCAGGAAGGTGATGTTAACTGGACCTATAAAAAGTCTGGAGTTGAACTTCTGGACTGCAGCCCACGTTGTTTACTGAAGCATGGCTGGCCTCACTTTCTGTGTGTGTGTGTCTGTATGTGTGTGTTCGTTGGTAACTGCCGGGCCTGGACACAGCACAGCTAACCCTCACCACTGGGCCGTGCACAGGGTTTTGGTTCAATTTAATGAATTGAAATGAGCTCCTGTATTTTCTGTGACAGCCCGCATCTGTCTGGTTAGCGGTTATAAAGGCTGCTGGCCCGGGCAGACCGGGTGTATAAGGTTTATGAGGTTTCATGCATGACTTTTATGATTTCAAATCCGTTTCATAATTTGCAAGGCATTTACAGACATCATACATTGTCGAAATTGTGCTGAGATTTTCGGGAAGAGGTGAATATTTGCCTTATAATGTTATTCAACTCTTATTGATATGTGTTGATAAATATAATTTTGTTATTTGAATTTAAAAAATGTAAAAAAGAGTTGTGCTTCTACACCTGCATTGCTTGGTGTTTGGGGTTTTAGGCTGAGTTTCTGTACAGCACTTTGAGATATCAGCTGATGTACGAAGGGCTATATAAATACATTTGATTTGATTTTGATTTGATTTGTATGCTGGTGAAATATAGGAAGGTCTGTAACAGGGGCTGAGAAGCCGGAAAAGAGCAACGTTTGTTTTCAAAGGATTAAGCTATTTGTATACCTTTCTCACGTCTCTATCCATGCTTTCTAAACTAAGCCATGGAGGCCAGAGCTGGCGCTATTCTGCTGGTAATGTTTGATTCACTGGCTTTGGTGGCTGGTGACATACATCTTGCTGAGAGTGAGTTTGTCATTGGAGAGGGTGATTGATGTGGCGCGGCGAGCGCCTCTCGGCCCCCTGGTTCTCCCCTGCAACGCTCCGGCTCTTTCTGCTGAGTCGGGCCGCCCGTAGGGAGGGTGCCAAGTACTTAGCACCTCCCGGTCTGGCCCCCTGGACCCGGGGCCAGGCCTAAACAGAGTCCCACAGCCCCCACAGGCCAGGCCTAAACAGGCTCAGAGAGTCCCACTGCGCCAGAGGAGAGGAGCGGAGAGGGAGAGGAGAGACCAGGGACAAAACAATGAGATATATTTTCTTCTGAGCCTGTTTCCTCTTACAGACGATGACTTATGCCTTATGCCTATGTTATTCTTGAGGTAATGAACAGAGGTAATGGTCAATGACAGACGGCACTGTTGTAGCTATCTTTACTGGGCTAAACATTGCTGGCTGTTAAAGTGCTTAGGTCCTATCATGCCTTAGTTGGTATGAAGGTGGCGAGAGCTAACAGTAACATTATTCAGATTGGATAGGAGAAATGAAATCCCAGACCCTGGTCAATGGGTCCTCTGCTCGATGGATGGAGATGGAGGATGGGTCTGGGCTGTGTAAATAGTGTTTTAAAGAGAGTTGTGTTAGCGATAAGGACGCTTTCTTTATCACCTCCTTGATGTCTGGTCCGAGGGCCGGGGGCTGCCTGGCTACAGCAGGGAATAATTGATGGGGGCTGAGGCTGGATCGAGGATGTACGGGCCCCAGCCCCCGGCCCCCACCACTGGCTCCCTCTGCAGCAGCAGCACATGAGCTACTGGGGGACAGGCAGGGAGCACTCGGGGGTCAGGCCGCTGGCAGAGAGAAATGCGGCAGAAAAGGCCTCTGCGTCCCCCAGTCCACCTCTTCCTACTAGTCCAAAAGGACGGCCACTAACTCTCTCTCTCTCTCTCTCTCTGTCTAAATGAGGCCTTCTCAGGGAGAGTTCAGAGAGGAGAGACAAGCCCCCTGACACTGGGAACTAAGGTTTACTTACAACTCAGACAGACTGGGATCTCTCATTCTGAACATCCTTGTGGCATTTTATATCCATATATCCATATCCAAAAAATGCAATTAACAGTGAACAGTAACATATACTGTGCTTTTGAGAGAGGATAAAGAAACAGGAAGTCATACTGTATCGGTAGTGTCTAATATGAGCATGTACTGATGAAGAAGTCAATGGAATGAATTACAGTTGGACATTTTGATCTGGATTTCCTCTCGTTCCAGGTGGGTCATTTGTAGCTGCTGTGCTCTCAGGTAGTAGTGGTCGTAGTCTTTCAATAGAACGTACAAGTTCTGTACATTTCTGTGGCATTTTTTTGTAAACATTTAGCTAGTTGGCTTTCCAAGATGCCGTCTTCCTTCTCCCTTTTATGTGAACTTGGATCTGGGGGACTGGCTAGCCATGAAGATTAGGTAGACTAAGTGAAAACAGAAGTGTTTTCTTATTTTTTTTACAGGCAGGGCAGTAGATTGCCCAGATAAAACCTACTCTCTCTCTCTCTAGATATATACAGGTCATACTTATTTTATTTATTTCGATCAGACTGCCTCTATACTCTCTCTCTCTCTCTCTCTCTCTCTCTCTCTCTCTCTCTCTCTCTCTCTCTCTCTCTCTCTCTCTCTCTCTCTCTCTCTCTCTCTCTCTCTCTCTCTCTCTCTCTCTCTCTCTCTCTCTCTCTCTCTCTCTCTCTCTCTCTCTCTCTCTCTCTCTCTCTCTCTCAAGAAGTTGTTTCTTGTTGTGCTGGGATATGCTTGTGATTAGAGCGAGTTAAAAGTTTAAAGATGAATGGCCTAGATACTCAAGATATCAGATATATGTTATGTTGTGTGATTTTTGTTTCCCTCAAGCGAAACAGCTCATGGAAACAAAACCATAGCCACTGCAGCTGTATTGAATGTCTAAGACTGTGAATTATTTCAAAAGGTGAGACCTCTGTTATTAAAAATACAACTATGCCAAGGTGACAATAGTAAACTATCAATCTAGGTATTGTTAGCTGAAGGCTTGTTTTTCCAGTTTATCACTGTGAATAAAGAGGAGCTTTCTAGACCTTCTTAACGGTCCCTGTAATAATGCGTATCAAACAATACTTGTCCCATTGGTTTACTTCTATTCCAAGTTCAAAGTCTAATGTAATAGTGAGCTTTGGGCAACAGCGTCTATCTCTCAAATCCATTAGACTTAGTTAGCATGCACTGAGCACCAAAAACAACATACTACATTCCTGGAGATTTACAAGTGTTGGAAGAGAGGTTGGGAGAGGCTGAAGAGGTTGAGAGAGGTTGGGAAAGGTTGAGAGACGTTGAGAGAGGTTTTGAGGGGTTGGGAGAGGTTGAGAGAGGTTGAGAGAGGTTGGGAGAGGTGGAGAGAGGTTGAGAGAGGTTTTGAGAGGTTGGGAGAGGTTGAAAGAGGTTGGGAGAGGTTGAGAGAGGTTGAGAGAGGTTTTGAGAAGTTGGGAGAGGTTGAGAGAGGTTGGGAGAGATTTTGAGAGGTTGGGAGAGGTTGAGAGAGGTTTAGAGAGCGATATATGGATGCTTCAGAGGATTAAGAGTCTAACTCCCCCACTTGTCCCCCCCTTCTTCATCTTCTTCTTCTTCTTCTTCAAGAAGCGGCATACCATTCCCAGCAGGTTCTGATTTAGCGCTGCTTTCCCTGCCGTGTGTTGTGTTCTTATAAATTCAAATGACTGCCCTTGTAGGCTGCAGTACAGGCCCAGTGAGCTACCCTTCTCAGACAGAGAGGAGAGGGTTCTGCAGTCCAGAACATGGGAATCTGCTGCCACTACCAATGCTCCAGTGATCCCTAGCCCACTGCTCTGAGTTAGGGATGCAGCCCAGCCCTAGACTGCCACTGTTAGCTTACTGTCTGACAGTGTAGCCACAGGGCCTGTGGATTACCCAAACCATAATAAACAGATACAGGGGAAGGGGAGCATGTGGGAAGGGAGACAGTACACACACACACACACACACAGACACACACATGCACACACACTGGACCGGGGACAGCTAGCGTGGTGCACGCCTTGTGTAAACAGATCAGGGCGTGGGACCCTAGCGAGGGGCAGACGGGTCATCTGGGCTCAAACCAGACTGACTAAAGTTCTCATAACGGACCTCAGCTTAGACACATCTGCCCTCCGCAGAATTAAGACACAACACGTGTGTGTGTGTGTGTCCGATTAGCTCGTAACCTCATACGGTCAACTGAGGTTCACTTTACCATGACGCTGTGTGTTTATCTGGAACATGGAGTCTTCATTGCAGTGGGCTGGGTCAGTTGCTCAAAGAAGAGGCAAGCTGAGGCTACACCTCTCCCAGCCTCTCCCCAGACAGAGCCTCTCAGAGCTCCCGCTCCGCCTGTTCAGTAGTTAACTGTTGGGGTCAGGACTGGAGCACCAGGCAACAGGACAGCAGATGTACTCATGTGGTACTGATCTGTGATACTCACTCATCCAGAAGAGAACACATCAGGAGTTATTGAGCATTGCACATCACTGTGGCTGCAGCAACAGTCTGTGTTTCAGGCGCTTTTGTTCGTGTGCGGGTGCTTGCCCTGCTGCACACATTGCTCATTTGCATGGTGAGGGGAGGATACATGGGGTAAAGGGGAAGAGAGTGAGAGAGAGGAGAGGAGGAGACAAGAGGACAGCCTTGGGTGAGTCCTGACTGGGCCGTGCGAGACACCATCAGAGTGTTTGTGTTGTGGTGTAATATTGCTTTGTTTTTCTCTCCTCCTCTGTTTTTCTTCACTCGATCGTGTTGTGTTTTGTAGACATTACCCTGCCAAGAGTAGTCTGGCTGGCAGCCAGTTGTCCCTGGGCTCCAGGTGAACCCTCCCTGCCTACATTAGTCAGTCAGGCAAGCCTCACCCTGCTGGGGGAGACGAGGAGAGGAGACTCCCAGGCGTCTTGGCTCTGTGAGGGCCGTCACGGCTGTGCCAAACCCCCAAAACAAGCTCCCGTCCTCCCACATCATTCTGCCTGGTGGTGCTGGTAGGATCAGTCTGACAATGCTAAGTGTGGAGTGGATCCGTTCACACCTTCATGCACACTACAAACCTTCATGCACACTACAAACCTTCATGCACACTACACACCTTCATGCACACTACAAACCTTCATGCACACTACAAACCTTCATGCACACTACAAACATTGAGGTTAATACAGTACAGTGAGGGGAGGAAGTCTAAACATACACATGTATCACGTTAATGCAAGTCATTTAAAAAATGTATTTTACCTTTATTTAACTAGGCAAGTCAGTTAAGAACAAATTCTTATTTTCAATAACGGCCTTGGAACAGTGGGTTAACTGCCTGTTCAGGGGCAGAACGACAAATTTGTACTTTGCCAGCTCTGGGATTTGAACTTGCAACCTTCCGGTTACTAGTCCAACGCTCTAACCACTAGGCTACCCTGCCGCCCCATGAATGAATTAGGGCTCCCTACATTTTGTTAATTGGACCTGAAAGAGTTTCAATTCACTTGATAACTGAGTACTTTGAATAGGTTGTGGCTTGACCCAAGTCGTCGATTAAATCCCCCGATAATTTTACAAAGATTAAAATGAACAAATAACGAAATGCTTATTCATTTAAGCAATGATAATAAAGGCCCAAAGAGTTGACGTGGAAATATTGCCCATCCCAGCATGGGCCCGTTCCTAACTCCATCTGACAAAAGAGAGAGAAGGAGGAGGGAAATAGAAGGAAAGAGGCGGCAGGACATGAGAAATCTGTGGGCTGAAGCAGAGAGGCAGAGAGAGAGAGAGAGAGACACAGGAGACTGGATGGGTGGGTGTGGAGCAGGGTGGCGAGTCGGAGGGGGTTCCGTTTGGATCAACAATGAGACCCCCTCACATCTATTCAGGCCTCCTGCTTCAGTTGTCCATCATAATGACATGTGATTTTGTTTGGATTTAAGACTGGTTAGTGGTAACACCAGTGTTTCCCATGCGTATTCAGCCCCATACAGTGAAGAAAATGTAGCTTCTATGAAGCAATTTGTCTTTGTAATGTTATCAAAAAGGAAAATATGAGCTATGAGGTGGGATATTGGATATTTCATTAAATAAATAAGGTCATTTTTTGGGACATGTATCATCAACTCCTAGCCACTTCAGTTCCCTCAAACTCCTTTTTTGAGGCATTACCATTCATAGGAAAATAAATATTGTAGCAAAGAAATGTGGGGGGACCTTTTTCATACAAAATAATAATAATTTGTCTCTTTTTGTGTTTCAGTTGCAATATTTAACTGCTTTAGTAGTAGTGCAACAAAGTTGACCTATTATCACACTGCTTAAAGGGATTTGAAAGAAGAGAAGGCGGACTAATTGCCTTGTGACTACGGAGACAAACAGCTGGAGATGAAGCAATAACATCTCATTAAGACAGTCAAGAGTTTACTACGCAAATCAAACCTCAAGCGGGGATAAAACACCACAGCAGTGTATTTGTCCGCTAATTATGAATCGTTACAAAAAATACCAGGTTACAGTACATTTATGGATTTTAAATCAAATATTATAACAGTCAAACCTTAGGTGTTCCACCTCTGTTAAAAGGTATTGTATTTTCAAAATTGTTTTACTGTAAAACCTATAACACGTCCAGTCCACATTAACAAGTGCAGGTGGTTAAATTCCCTGATTGAGACGTACATTCCCTCATAAGCACAGCGAAGTCAACGGGCCCCTATTAGCAAGCCGTATTCTCTCTCTGAGAGAACCAGAGAGAATTTAAAAAGACTTCAATAAAAGGCTCTTAGTAGGAGTAGGAATCCAGACCAAATCCAAATGCATATTTACTATACATTTCTTGAGCACACAATTCAATGCTCTCACATACGTGTATAATGCACACGGATAATGTCAAAGCAATCATCGGATAGTTTAGTTCATCAATCGAGCTGTAGTCCACAGAACAGGAACACCCTTGCAAGTATTGGAACTTCAAGTCAGTCAGTCTCCAAAGTTACAGCAACACCCCAGTAGAGCTGGGAAGTCCCACCAACCTCCAGTGGAACTGACAGAACTAGACCCCAGTAGAGCTGGGAAGTCCCACCAACCTCCAGTGGAACTGACAGAACTAGACCCCAGTAGAGCTGGGAAGTCCCACCAACCTCCAGTGGAACTGACATAACTAGACCCCAGTAGAGCTGGGAAGTCCCACCAACCTCCAGTGGAACTGACAGAACTAGACCCCAGTAGAGCTGGGAAGTCCCACCAACCTCCAGTGGAACTGACAGAACTAGACTCCAGTAGAGCTGGGAAGTCCCACCAACCTCCAGTGGAACTGACAGAACTCGACCCCAGTAGAGCTGGGA
This sequence comes from Oncorhynchus keta, assembly GCF_023373465.1. Lineage (NCBI taxonomy): Eukaryota > Metazoa > Chordata > Actinopteri > Salmoniformes > Salmonidae > Oncorhynchus > Oncorhynchus keta. The sequence continues at coordinate 54,426,814 of NC_068450.1, forward strand.
AGTCCCACCAACCTCCAGTGGAACTGACAGAACTAGACCCCAGTAGAGCTGGGAAGTCCCACCAACCTCCAGTGAAACTGACAGAACTAGACCCCAGTAGAGCTGGGAAGTCCCACCAACCTCCAGTGGAACTGACAGAACTAGACCCCAGGAGAGCTGGGAAGTCCCACCAACCTCCAGTGGACCTGACAGAACTAGGCCCCAGTAGAGCTGGGAAGTCCCACCAACCTCCAGTGGAACTGACAGAACTAGACCCCAGTCGAGCTGGGAAGTCCCACCAACCTCCAGTGGAACTGCCAGAACTAGACCCCAGTAGAGCTGGGAAGTCCCACCAACCTCCAGTGGAACTTCCAGAACTAGACCCCAGTAGAGCTGGGAAGTCCCACCAACCTCCAGTGGAACTGACAGAACTAGACCCCAGTAGAGCTGGGAAGTCCCACCAACCTCCAGTGGAACTGACAGAACTAGACCCCAGTAGAGCTGGGAAGTCCCACCAACCTCCAGTGGAACTGACATAACTAGACCCCAGTAGAGCTAGGAAGTCCCACCAACCTCCAGTGGAACTGACAGAACTAGACCCCAGTAGAGCTGGGAAGTCCCACCAACCTCCAGTGGAACTGACAGAACTAGACCCCAGTAGAGCTGGGAAGTCCCACCAACCTCCAGTGGAACTGACAGAACTAGACCCCAGTAGAGCTGGGAAGTCCCACCAACCTCCAGTGGAACTGACAGAACTAGACCCCAGTAGAGCTGGGAAGTCCCACCAACCTCCAGTGGAACTGACAGAACTAGACCCCAGTAGAGCTGGGAAGTCCCACCAACCTCCAGTGGAACTGACAGAACTAG